>NC_064569.1:36703395-37007941 GCF_937001465.1 Orcinus orca | reverse complement strand
AGGAGGGATCTGGGAAACAACTTGTTTAACCCATTCAATTTACAGACGAGTAAACTGAGGCCAACTTGAGGCACCCCAAACTGAAATGACTTTCTAGCTAGTTAAATAGTAGTGGCAGAATTAGGCAACGAGTCTGTTTGCCTTTTCTCCACGGTACTTTTCTGAATAAGGGAGACCACCCATCATAATTCTGTATTCTGCCTCATTCATGCGTCTAGAGAATTCAGATCAGGTCTCTATAATAGTCAAATTCATAAACAGGATCAAAGAGTGGAATGGTGTTTGCCTCCCTGTGGGGGGAGGCAGCAGTGAGGAACTACTAATCGTCAGGCATGAAGTTTCAGTTAAGCAAGATGAAAAAGCTCAGAGACCTGCTGAGCAACGCTGTGCCCACAGTCAACAGTAATGTACACTTAACAGTTTGTTAAGGGGGTAGCTCTCATGTTAAGTGTCTTGGCAAAATAAAATAAAAATTCAGATCATGTCAGAAAACAGCTGGAGAGGAACAAAATGGCTACTTTTAAGAGATGACTTGAAAATAAAAATTGTATTGTAGGTATGATGAGTTTCTTTCTTTTTATTAGGAAACAAAATAAGCCAGGCCAACATCTGGCTTAACTATCACCTGAATACCACATTACTCCATAAAAAAGATGTTTTTAAAAAATTTATAAACTTTGAAAGAAAGTTTCCACCCCTCAAATTACAATATTGCTGTGACTGTGTATATAAAGAAGAAAAATTATAAAGATGAGTGCTGTCTACAGACAGTGATGCCAAGGGTTGAGGAGAAGAGTGGTAAATCAGCCAGAAATGGAAGGATGGGTAGACACGTGATAAAGTACATACAGTAAAATGTCAATGGTAAAAGCTAGGTGACTGGTATATGCAAAATTATTTCAAGTTTGCCTTATGTGTGAAAATTTCCACATTAAATGTTAGAAAAAAAAAATCAACGAGCATGAGATTACCAAAGAACCCATGTGATTCAGTGCCCTCATTTAAATAACCCTGAGTAAAAGGAACTAGCAGAAAAGGAAGGAGATGAAGACTTCTAAATTTTGAATGAAAAACAATATAAGGAAACAACTTATAGGAACAAAGAAATTCAAAGCCAAAATTTAACATGTGGGGACTGTAGTCATCTTTACCATAGCAAAACAAAGTGAAACAAAAAAAATATATGAAACTGTTTAAAAAAAATTGAGATTGATGTCTAATAAGTTGGGCACCTTTTCATACATTTTTTGGCTGTTAGGGTATCTGCTTTTGTAATTTCCATATGTACATACTCCACACACCCAAAAGAATGGCTAAAATTAAATATTAAAATTACAATAGCAAATGTTGGCAAGTATGTGGAGCAAATGAGACTCTCTCATAACATTGCTGGAGGGAGTGTAAATTGATAAAACCACTTTGGAATTGTTTGGCGTTATGTACTAAAATAAAGCACCAATGAAATCACCAATCCTTCATAAAAGCTCAACAGAAATATGTACATATACGGCCAAAAAATGTTCATAGAATGTTCATAGCAGCATTATTCTTAATAGTCCCAAACTGGAAACAACCCATATGTCCATCAAAAATAGAATGGAGGGCTTCCCTGGTGGTGCAGTGGTTGAGAGTCCACCTGCCGATGCAGGGGACACGGGTTCATGCCCCGGTTCAGGAAGATCCCACATGCTGTGGAACAGCTAGGCCCGTGAGCCATGGCCGCTGAGCCCGCGCGTCTGGAGCCTGTGCTCCGCAACGGGAGAGGCCACAACACTGAGAGGCCCCCATACCGCAAAAAAAAAAAAAAAAAAAAAAAAAAAAAAGAATGGAAAAAGTAAATTTGAGTATATTCATACGACAGAATTTTATACTGCTATATATACACAGTACTACTTCATGCAACATGAAAGAATTTCACAAACAAAGTTGAGAAAAAAAAAAGCTAGCACAAGAAAAAATATATGATTTTACTTATATAAAGTTCAAAATCAAGTGAAGTTAATCTATGGTGTTACAGATCAGGACAGTAGTCCCACAGACAAGGACGGGGTAAAGACTGGGGTCACTCGGAGGGACTCCGTGGAAGTGGTGTTGATCAATTTTGTAACTTGGATGGTTGGTTATGTGGTGGTTCACCTTGTGACAGTTCATTGAGCTTCACACTTCTGTTGTTTTTTACTTTTCTTTAGGCATGATTTACTTCAAAAGTTTATTTAACAAATTTTTAAATGAACTATAAAATGTCTACAATTTTTTTTCTGGAAAAGAAAAAATAGCCATAAAAAACTCGATTTAAAAATAACCTACTAAGTGGAATCAAATTATTTCCCCTCTATAATCAATGAACATTGTGACAAAGCAAAAAGCCTTTACTTTCAAAAGCTTAAATAAAATCATATTTTCCAAACTGATGAACAGTCACATGTTAAAAAGTATTCTTTCTTTTATTTTTATGTCACATGGATAAAACTAGAAAGACTACATTTCAATCACTAGGATGATTTTAAAGTAACCATTTCATTTTTGATATAAATTAATATTTTTTATATTGGGAGGTTTTAAAGAATTAAATAAGCACTCACTAGATAAAAAATGAAATATGCCTTTTTTGTTGTATAAAATGATATTCTTTCAATTTCAAATTTCAAAAGTTCCTTTATCTTTTTGATATGTTTAACAAAGGATAAACATTGTGTCACTTTAATGCACTTAATAGATAAGAAATAATTTGTAAGTAGCATTAGTGAAAACAATTTAAGACACAAATCAGCTTTTAGGAAAATAGCACAGTTTGATGCAAGTTTATCTCCTTTCCCTCCCAAAATGAATAAAAGAAATTTATTTTCTGGAGGAACTAAACCAGAAAGGGTTAGGACTTACAGAGACATAGACGGCGTGAAGGAAAGTGAACGTACTCGACCCCAGTGAGGTCCTCCTGCCCACCCCACCCCCAATTCTGTTTCCACAGTGCACGCCCTCACAGACTCTCCTTCAAGTTGCCCACTTCTAAAGGCAAGGAAATCAAAGATTCTTCCCTGGAGAAACAATCTCTATGAAGACTGACGTTTGAGGGGCTTCTAGGAAACAAACTGGTTCATCGGGGGTCACCCTAAAATGGCAATCACTAGTGACACGTGGGGGTCATGCATCCAGAGCTTCCAACTAGCTAGCAGGTATTTCATTCTTAAAATGTAACACGAAGCCCCCAATCCTCAGACATTTCAAGTAATTTCGAGTACACAGCAACCATACTAGGAGCAGAAGAAACTTCAAAAATACTGGCATTAATATCCTGAGAGAGAGATGAGCAAGCACTGTATTCAACCTATGAATAGGTGTTATAAAAACAGCAACAACTGACAACTTAAAAGAGCTCTTAGAATTTAAAGCATGGCAGATGAAGTAATGCAGTAGATTTGATGATAAAGTCAAGGAAGTTTCTAGAAAACAGATTAAACAGACAAAATTGAAAGCTAAGAAAGAAAAGAAAGTTAGAGGATCACTCTACAAGGGTCTAGCATCCAAAAAAAACCAGAAGTTCTAGAAATGGGAACAGACAATGGATAGCAGGGAATTATAAAAAGAAACATTTGAGAAAGTTTCCCATTACTTAAGGACATGAATCTCTTGATTGAAAGGATCCACTGAAATGAAATGCCCACTTCAATGACAGCAACAACAAAAAACACCCACAACAAGACACAGCATTCATGAAATTTCAGAATAACAGAAATTGGAAAAAAAAAAAAAAAAAAAGACCCTAACAACTTCTGGAGGGTGGGGGTGGGGGGGAATAGATCTCATACAAAGGAATGGGAATCAGAATGTCACCGGACTTGTCAACAGCAAAGCTGCATGCTAGAAGACATTAGAGCAATGTCCTCAGATTTTTAAAGGAAAGTGATTTTTCAATCTAGAATTCTATATCTAACCAAACTATCAAGACTAAGGGTAGACTAAAAACATTTTCAGACAGGTAGGGCCTTGAAATTATTGGAGGATGTACCTTACTACAATGAGGGAGGAACTCAAGTAAAAGAAGTAAGTAGGATTCAAGAAAAAGGTTTCAACGTAGAAGGAATTCCCAAGGACAGCTGTGTACCAGGCCTACAAAGTAAGCTGTCTAGACTACCAAGGCCAGTTTCCAAGGGGAAAAAAATGTAGAACTGATAGAGGTTTAACAACTGTGTTTTTTAGATAGCTTATACATAGGCTTGAAAGATACTGATTGAAATATATGGGAAAATCAGCATTAGGCCCATTAAAAGCTAATGAAGAAGCAAGACAATCATTAACCCCGCAAAAACAAAGAGAGAAAAATGTAAAACAGTAGCACGGGGCTCAGCATCAAACAATACAACAACATCTGATTTAAGATGTCACAATATTATGAGGAAATGAAAAGCGTAAGGAAGAGAGGTTTTAACAGTGTTCAATAGAAAGAGAGTCAACAGGTAAAGTGCAAAATAGGTAAATTAAGAAATAGTAACATAAACATGTTATTTAGAAACATGGAGGCAAATACCAGAAAAATTAGCTCAACTTGTTGAAAGCTCTTCCTTGGATGTGGGTAGGAAGGGTGAAGTAGGGGACTATATAGTTTGTTATAAGCTTTACCATTTAATTAAAAAAATTTTATAACAGCTTTATTGAGACATAATTCATATACCACACAATTCACCTGTTTAAAGTGTATAATTCAGTGGTATTTAGTATATTAACAGAATTGTGCAACCATCACGACAATCAATTTCAGAATATTTTCATCATCCCCCAAAAGAAACCAAATACTCCTTAGTAGCCACTCTGCATTTCCCCCAAATCCCTCCTTTGTTCTTGTTTTTAGTTTTAAATTGTGGTAAAATATACATCATATAAAATTTACTACTTTAACCATCTTTAAGTGTGCAGTTCAGGGGCATGAAGTACAGTGACACTGTTGTGCAACCGTCACCACCATCCATCGCCAGCACTTTTTCACCTTCCCACAACCAACAAGAACACCCCCACTGCCTCACTCCCCCAAGCCCCTGCTGGGGGCTGTTACACTGTTCTACTTTCTAGGTACCTCATTTAAGTGGAATCATACAATATCTGTCATTTCGTGCCTGGCTTATTTCACTTAACACAATGTCTTCAAGGTTTATCCATGTTGTAGAATGTATCAGAATTTCATTCTTTTTTTAAGGCTGAGTAATATTCCATTGCATATACACACACATTTTCGTTATCCATTCCTCTGTTGATGGACTGGTGGGATGCTTCTACCTTTTGGCTACTGTGAATAATGCTGCCATGAAAATGGTGCATAAATATCTGTTCAACTCCCTGCTTTAAATTCCTTTGTGTATATACCCAAAAGGTAGAATGAAATGTTTCATTTTTTGACGAATGGCCACACTCTTTTCCACAGTGGCCGTGCCACTTTATATTTCCATCAGCAACACACAAGGGTTCCAATTTTTCCACATTCTTGCCAACACTTAATTGTTTTTGATTTTTTGTTTGTTTGTTTTTAATAATAGCCATTCTAATGGGTTTGAAGTAGTACCTCATTGTGGTTTTGATTGCATTTTCCTAATGATTAGTAATGTTGAACATCTTTTCATATGCTTATTGGCCATTTATTTATCTTCTTTGGAGATACTTCTATTCAAGTCCTCTGCCCATTTTTGATTTGGTTTGTTTTCTTTTTGTTGTTGAGTTTTAGGAGTTCTTTATATAGTCTGAATATTAACCCCTTTATCAGATATTTGATTTGTAATTCTTTTCTCTCATTCTGTTGAATGTCTTTTTATTCTATTGATAGTGTCCTCTGATGCACAAGTTTCTAATTTTGATGAAATTCAATTTACGTTTTCTTTTGTTGCCTGTGCCATTGGTGTCATATCCAAGAAACCACTGTCAAATCCAATGTCATGAAGCTTTTTCTAAGAGTTTTATAGTTTTAGCTCTTACTTTTAGGTCTTTGATGCATTTTGGGTTAATTTTTGCATATGGTGTTAGGTAAGGGTTCAACTTCATTCTTTTGCATGTGAATTTCCAGTTTTCCCAACTCCATTTGTTGAAAAGACTATCTTTTCCTCATTGAATAGAGAATTGGCATCCTTACTGAAAATCATTTGACCACATATGCAAGGACCACATATGTCTGGGCTCTCCATTCTGTTTCCTTGGTTAATATGTCTGTCTTTATGTCACTAAAGACAGTACACTGTTTTGATTACTATAGCTTTGCAGTGAAATTTGAAATCAGAAAGTATGAGTCCTCTAACTTTGTTCTCCCTTTTCCAGATAGTTTTGCTATTCAAGGTTCCTTGAGATTCCATATGAATTTTAGAACAAATATTTCTATTTCTGCAAAAATGTCACTGAAATTTTGATAGGGGTTGCATTGAATCTGTAGGTTGCTTTGGGTAGTATTGACATCTAAACTATATTAAGTCTTCCAATCCATGAACAAAGGATGTCCTTCCATTTATTTACATCTTCTTTAATTTCTTTCAGCAATGTTTTATAGTTCTCAATGTACAAATCTTCCACCTCCTTGGTTAATGTGATTATTTTATTCTTTTGATTTACTGTAAATAGAACTGTTCGTTTCTTTTTCAGATTGTTCATTATTAGTGAAAGTATTTGATTTTTAAATAAGACCCATGTGTTACACTGACAAAAGGTATACATCAAAAAGAGGAGAAACATATTGCAATTCTCCAAAGCTCAAGTTTAGTCATAAAGGAGATAAACTGCATTTTAAAAGTTTACATTATTTTTATTTATTTATTTATTTTTTGCGGTACACAGGCCTCTCACTGTTGTGGCCTCCCCGTTGCGGAGCACAGGCTCCGGACGCGCAGGCTCAGCGGCCATGGCTCACGGACCCAGCCGCTCCGCAGCATGTGGGATCTTCCCAGACCGGGGCACGAATCCGTGTCCCCTGCATCGGCAGGCAGACTCTCAACCACTGCGCCACCAGCGAAGCCCAAAAGTTTACATTATTCAATCAGATTCTGAACTTAAAATTTAAAAAAATTCTGACATTTCATACTCTTCAGTATACTGTACTGTAAGAATGAAAGTAAATTTCCATATATCTTCCTGTTGACCTGTAATTTTCTTATTGCAAATAGAATTTGCTTTAGTTAAAAAAAAAAAAAAATCACACCCGTTAACTTACTCCACCAGAGACGAGAAAATATATCAACAAAGAATTATCTTTTGCAATACCTGATTTCCTATACTTTTTTCTTCACATATGTTTTGCCAGATTCTGTCAGTACTCCTGCTCTAACAAAACTCCTCATTACTGGAGATATTCGATAGAGGTTCTACATGGGGATTTCAACCCAGACTGGGAGGGTGAATGGGAAGAATTTAATGGATTGTTTTAATTCTTCTGCTTCTGCTTTTCTAAGATCATAGCACCTGAAGATGCCAAAAGACATCTAGAAGGTTTAGAGTTAAATAAAATAACAAAATCAACAACAGGGCTTCCCTGGTGGCGCAGTGGTTGAGAGTCTGCCTGCTGATGCAGGGGACGTGGGTTCGTGCCCCGGTCTGGGAAGATCCCACATGCCGCGGAGCGGCTGGGCCCGTGAGCCATGGCTGCTGAGCCTGCGTGTCCGGAGCCTGTGCTCCACAACGGGAGAGGCCACAGCAGTGAGAGGCCCGCGTACCGCAAAAAAAAAAAAAAAAAAAAAAATCAACAACAAAACACAAAGTGTAAGATGAAAACTTTGGTTCAATAATTATATTAGATGTAGCCAAAGTGGCTTTGCTGTAAGCCTAAGAATGTACAATTTGAATGTGAGGGAAAAGTTATAAAATTACTTTTAGAATTCCAACTGTCTACACAAATTCCAGATCAGAACTCTAGGAAAAAATGAATTTTTGAGACCTTCTTCCCTTCCATCTGTCTATCAATCAAATATTTATTGAATCACTGTTATATTTCCAACACTATGCTAGGCACGGAGGACACAAAAACAAAAATAAATATTCAACCCCTGCTTTCACAGATCTCATCATGTAAGGTGGTAACAAAGCAATGTGTGGGTGGCACCTTAGGTCAAGGGTAGGTAGTGAGGGAGATGTCAGGAAAGGAAGAGGTGACCTGGGTTGAGTCTTGAAGGAAGAATAGGAAGTAGGGATTATCTCTGATGTATTGGGCAATTGGGCTACAAAGATTAATCAGAGAAAATCTGTAGTTAGGTCAGTAGTGGAAAAAAGCCACATAAATAACTACTTACAAAACAGTAAGATGAAATGTTATAAGACAGACATGTTACAAAAATAAAGAAGAACAAACTCAGTGAGGAAGGGGAACACAGCATAGGAAAAGCAGCACACAGAAGCCAACGTCTGAGCTGAATCATGGGGGCTTGCAGATACTAAATGGGCCACAACACGGGGAGGACAGTATAGCACTGGAACAAATGTACAAAAGTGAGACACGAAGGACGTCTTGCATGGTTGGAATCTGCATGTGGTTTAGTTTGGCTAAAACTGAAATGTAGCAAAAGGAGGGGTGAGGAGGGAAATACAGTGAGAAAGGAAGGAAGAACTCATGAATGAAGCTGGGAGATGCTAGTGACAAAACCTTCATATTTCTTTTTTTTCCCTGAAAAACTATGCTTATTTTTCATTTGAGTGTTAAGAATTTTTCTTATTCCTCTGTGGGAATACTTGATACACTAAATATAGTAACTTTTGTCATTAAAAATACTTTTTAAAAACTTTAGTTTTAAGTTTTATTCATCATTAATTTGCAGAAGCTTTAAAGTTTGATATAGTTAAATTAATTGTTTTTTTTTTTTGTAATCGATGGCACTGTTTTTATGTTTGGAAAGTCCAGTTGGAAGGTTACTGCAAGAAATATCATTAAAGACCTAACACAAGGTAAAATGGGGGGAGGAGAACCAAGGTAGATTCGATTAATAGTATGTGAGAGGAGAGAGACTAGGAGAAAAAAATCACTATCTGGAAGGCAAGATGCATCAGAGGACACCTTCCCAATGAAGGAGCCTGCGTTGGGTCAGCTGAAGATGGAGGACGAATAATACTAGAATATTAGCTTCAAGCTTCAAGGGAGACAAGGGAGGCAAATCCACATTTGCTCTCTCTAGGGTTAGAGTTATTGTTTCCAGTTGCTATAGATCTACAAAATCCTAAGTTTTCTCTTAAGTTCACTAAAATGTAACTTTTAAAACTTCAGAGTATTATAGTGAATCTCAGCACACGTATGGCTTTGATGGTTTCATTAAAACGGTAATTATCAAACTGAATTCCATTCTAATTCCACATGATTCAAGTGAGCAATTCATTTTTCCTCCCAGTAAACTCCTAAGTTTTCTCTTATAGATCTACTTTTTGCTCTAAATTCTATGACCAGGGCTTCCCTGGTGGCGCAGTGGTTAAGAATCTGCCTGCCAATGCAGGGGACACGGGTTCGAGTCCTGGTCCAGGAAGATCCCACATGCCGCGGAGCAACTAAGCCCGTGCTCCACAGCTACTGAGCCTAGGCTCTAGAGCCCGCGAGCCACAACTACTGAGCCTGTGTGTCACAACTACTGAAGCCCGTGTGCCTAGAGCCTGTGCAACGCAACAAGGAGTAGCCCCTACTCGCCACAACTAGAGAATGCCCACATGCAGCAATAAAGAACCAATGCAGCCAAAATAAATGAATATAAATAAATAAACTTAAATTCTATGACCAGCAAGAAATTTAACCTAATGAAACAAGTTAAAAGAAAACCTTTTGGTTGTTTCAACTTCTATTTTTTTGGCTTTTAAGAATCCATGATGGCCTGAGCTTGACATAAGCTTTCGGACATATCCAAAAATTTATGCGAAAAGCAGTGAATAAAATGCCGGCATCAAACCTTATTAACTTATGGGTAAAAAGTAAAATAATCTAGATTCACTCTGGCTACAGAAAACAGATTACTCACCTGCGACCACATTCTGAATATTTACCAATATTTTTTAATATTAAGGCAGCTGTTAGTCGGATGTGTTTAGTTATTGGTCCCTCTTTTTCATCCTTAAAAAGGAAAAGAAAAGAAAAAGAATGAAGATCTAAATCACACAGCGTGCACACATTTACAGATAAGGCTTTCGAGGCTTACTCACTGTAAAATCTCGAAAGACAAGGTTTCTTGATCCTCTCCTAAGAGCCATAAGGGCAGCACTGGGATGATTCACAATGGCCTTTTGTGCTCTAGGAGTTGAGCTTGTGCCCCCTACAGCTGGCTGCCTAAATTGACCAGAGAGAGAAAGGGATTGTTAACATGATGCAGCAGACAGACTGATAACGAATGACCAACCTGCCAACCCCTAAGGTGGTTACTCTGAAACTCTGGACACAGGGTGAGTAGAAGCTCCCATGGCCCAGCAGTAATATTCACTCTTGTGTCAGCCTAGGCATAAGGGCTCTCGGTATCAAGGAGAAGTTTCAAGTCTTTTATTTTCCAATCTATCAACTTTAAAGCAAACAACAGATGTTCTGGTACAGCCCATATATAAATACAACATAGTATTCAAAGTTGTGAAGTTTACATCTTTGAATGCAATGTAAAGATGTTAACAAAGACTAGTCTACAATTTGAGCTGCAAATTATTTTTGCTAAACTGTACCTAGGAGTAAAATAATATTACCTGAGAATGTACTGGTATATGTATAGGTCACCCAGGAAAAGATAACCTAATATGATAATAATACAAAATTATGCCAACTATTACACTTCAAACTATTACTATGTTACATAATTTTTCTTCATTATTTACCAATTTCAATCAATTCTTTCAGTATAGCTCTACTGTTCTTTAGGAAAGATACAGAATGGAGGGACTGCAGAGGTAGATTTTATATAAAATCAGATTTCAAACTACTCTAGGTCTCCTTCGCCAAGCAGAAAAATTGTACCAGTATCTGCTGTATTCTGGTGGGGCAGGAGTGGCGAGAGCACTGGCTCACAGTGAGGAAATCCTATTTCTGACACTGTAACTAGCTGCACGACTTTCAAGTTCAGTTTGCCCCTTTGTGCTTCAGGTTTTGCATCTGTAAAGTGGGGATATTTCTGGCACCTTTTTACATGAGTAAAGTAATTCTGAATATTAAGTAAGTTAACATAAAAGCAATCTTTAAATTGTAAACCACTTTTTATCTATATCTACTTATAGATGTCTACAAGTAAGGATATCTATATATGGACACAGATGAAAATTATTATTAGATTTTATGTATAAGTGACAAAGATTTTTGATTGATTGTAACTGATATACCAAATATAAATTCCTCCAAATTTGAGCAAAATCAAACATACTGCAACATACTCTTATAGGCTACATAATACATAGAAATTAAATACAGTTCACCCTTGAACAACATGGGAGTTAGGGGCACCCACTCTCTCTGCAGTGAAAAATCCGCATATAACTTTACAGCTGGCCCTCCATATCCACAGTTCCACATTTGTGGGTTCAACCAACCACAGATGGTGCAGCACTGTAGTATTTACCGTGACAAAAATCCGCATATAAGTAGATCCTCCCAGTTCATATCTGTGTTGTTCGAGGGTCAACTGTGCAGTGAAATTTACAGAAAAAGATACTTGGCAGAAAAATGACTTTCTACTGCCTTTAGGGTAAAATCCAAACTCATGATTATGGCTTATGAAACCCTCAGCTATTTACTCCTCATTCTTTGGGTCTCAGTTTGGATGTGCTTTCTACCAGAAAGCCTTCCCTGGTCTCCTAGGTTGGTTTAGGTGGGCTCTCACAGTGTCTTGTGCATATCTTCATTTTAGGACTTATTACACCATATAATAAGAATTACCTATACCTCTCATTGCATCTCCAGACTTGAAAACAGCAAAACATCTTGGTCACGTATACCTCGTGCTATACTTTAGTGCCTAGCACGTGGAATAAATAGTAATGGAGAGAATAAAGTAAACAGTAATGGAATGAATAAAGTATGTAAGCAGCTTCTGTGTTCCTATACTTCTGGTTCTCTGTCTAAAATTTCAACTCTGTGAAGTTACACTATATCTTGTTCTTAGAATTCCCTATGTCTGGCATAATGCCCAGTACACAGCAGTATCTCAATAAATGGTGACAAATTAATTTATTTTCACATTATGAGAATTTAAAATACAGTTGTCCCTTGGTGTCCACGGGGGATTGGGTCCAGGACCCTCTGTGGATACCAAAATCCTGGAACCAATCCCAGGTAGATACCGAGCGATGACTGCCTTTGCATATAACCTCCACACATCTTCCTGTGTGCTTTGAATCATCTCTAGACTACTTATACACCCAATACAATGTACATGCTATGCAAATAGTTGCCAGTGCATGGCAAATTCAAGTTTTGCTTTTTGGAGCTTCCTGACATTTTTTTTTTCCCAAGTATTTTTGATCCCTGGTTGGTTGAATCCTCAGATGCCGAACCTGAGGATATGGAGGGCTGACTGTATTTTTCAGGTTACAGAGTTTACAACTAAAGGCCTCAGAAACAGAACAGGAAATACTATGTAAATCTAATAAGGACCTTACAGGAATCTACAGCTAACTCAGAACTTGACTACAAGTATGTGTTCATGAAATAATAGGTAAATGAATAACCATAGAGTAAATGTGACATACACAATTTTATATTGGACCCTCACATGCCACCTTGGCCTCTCCTCAGGAGTAGCTGTAAGAATAAATCTCTTTGCCATTATCAAGTACATGTTCAACTACTCTCTCAAAGGACAAAGAACCATATATTTATTTGCAGTTTACAAAGCAGTTCTCATATATCATCTGTCATTACTTCCAATGACTTGTCTACAAAGTGGAATCAAAATATTAGAGCTACAAGGTACTTACAGACCATGTGGTCCAGCCAAAATGAGAAGTGATTCCTAGGGCATTTACACCATTTGAACAGGGTCACATACATAGCTGGTTAATGGTAGAGGTGGACTACAACCCAGGTTTCCTGTCTCCCGATATACTATATTGCCTTTTATTACTAAGTTTTGCCTGGTTTCCTGATTTGTCTTTTTTTATGTGCAACAGGAAGTGAACTCAGATTCCTTACTTGATAGAAGATTTCTGACTTCCTGCTTGTCCTGGTTCGTCTTGTTTTAATCCTGCAAGCAGGGCATCCTTTGAACAGTGTTTGTCCTTTTTGAGAAAGAGGAAGTAAAAAACATATGCATCAAGATCTTTAACACAACCAAATGAGTTACAAACCAAATAGTATTAAGAAAGTGTACCTGTAAGTGGGTAATGAAAGAAAACCTCTGTCGCTGAAAAGGCTCACAACCTTCCCAAAGACACTGCCCTGGATATACGTCCTTCCCTCCATGTTCAGTTGCTGCATGGTAGAAAACCTGTGAGGGGGTCTGAAACCACCTACAAAAAATAAAAGCAGTAGAAGTTTTCTAACACTTAGATATGTTCTTTAAAATAGAAAACCTGCTCTCCTAATATAAAAGCTCCAGATCAATGTATAGAAATATTAAGCAAAACAGTGCAAACAAATTTCAAGTTCATTTCATTTCAAAGAATATTTTTTAAATTTCTGCTTATATTTAAAGTCAAATACTCAATTGTTCTGAACACTTCTGGTAATTTGTTTTAAGCCTAGTGTTTCATTCTTAATTCCCTACCTTCAATGAAGGTCAGTTAAGAATCTCTTGAAAGTAAATAAAATTTCATTTAGAAACACAACAGAACATTATCTTATAAACAAATACCATACTCTTGTACTTTTAGAAGCTGCTCAAGCATTTATCAGATTTCATATTACATATAATAAACTCTAGCATATTCAAGCTAAAAATCTAAATGCTACACATTTTGGTGACTCTGACTTTTTAGTTGAATTCACATTTTGTATGTCCATCTATGTTTAAGAAGTCATGTCTCTTGTTTCTCCAACATCACACCCTATTCACTCACAGACCCTGAGGCTTAATATTAATAATACAAATGCCTGAGTGTATCCGGCCAAGGACAGAAACCTGAAGAAAATCAGATACTATACTCCCTTGTTAATTAGAATACATGGTAATGAAAGAATACTGGAATCCAGACAGCAAAGAATATGTTAAAAGACTTCAATTACTAATTAGTAACTCAAACATTTATACAGTCAATAGCTTTGAAGTTTATGGCAGCTCTCTCAGGATCTAATTTTTTATGGATGTCAGATAAACGTGTCTATATTTGAGCCAATTTTTGATGTGGAGCACATATATAATATTTCAAATTAATATTCCTTCAGGAAATGATAGGCATTTTAAAATAAATTTTAATCAAAAGAATTAAATACTGAATTATAAAAGACAAGGTCAAAAATCATTGTAACTGACATATTTCATACCATTTATATTCATCTATATAAATACTTACCAAAAGTTTATTGTAAAACTATCATGGGTTCGAAGAATTAATATTAGTGTAGTGTGTTAAAGTGTCCACACTACCCAAAGCAATCTACAGACTCAATGCAATCCCTATCAAAATTCCAATGGCATTTTTCATAGAAATAGAACAAGCAAGCCTAAAATTTGTATGAAACCACAAAAGACCCCCAAAAGCCAAAGTAATCTTGAGAAACATGAAAAGCTGGAGGCATCATGTGCCGTGATCTCAAACTATATTACAAAGCTATAGTAATCAAAACAGTATGGTATTGGCATAAAAACAGACACATAGATCAATGAAACAGAACAGAGAGCCCAGAAATAAACCTATATATAGTCAATTAATTTGTGATAAATATATGATAGAAAAAAAGACATTGTCTTCAATAAGCAGTATCGGTAACACTGGATAGCCACATGCAAAAGAATGAAACTGGACTGCTCTCTTATACCATACAAAAAAATTCACTCAGAATGGATTAAAGACTGCAATGTAAGGCCTGAAATCATAGAACGCCTAGAAGAAAACATAGGTGGTAGGCTCCCTGACATAGGCTTCAGCAATGATTTTGTAGATTTGACACCAAAAACAAAGCCAACGATAAGCAAAAATAAACAAGCAAAAATAAACAAGTGGGACCACATCAAACTAAAAAGCTTCTGCAAAGCAAAGGAAACAATCTACAAAATGAAAAGACAATGTACTGAATGGGAGAAAGTATTTACAAATCATATATCTGATAAGGTATTAATATACAAAATATATAAAGAACTCAGCAGCAAAAACCCAAAAACTAAAAAACGGGTCAAGGTTCTAAATAGACATTTTTCCAAAGAAGACATACAGGTACATGAAAAAATGCTCAACATCACTAATCAAAACCACAAAGAGATATCACCTCACATCTGTGAAGATGACTACTATCAAAAACACAAGAAATAAGAAGTGTTTGTGAGGATATGGAGAAAACAAAACCCTTGCCCCTGTGCACTCTTGGTGAGAATGTAAATTGGTGTGGCCACTGTGGAAAACAATATAGAGGTTTCTCAAAATATTAAAAATAGAACTACCATATGATCCAGCAATTCCTGTTCTGGATATTTATCCAAATAAATGAAGACACTAACTTGAAAAGATATGTGCATCCCCATGCAGCATTATTTATAACAGCCAAGATACAGAAACAACCTAAATGTCCATTGACAGAGAATGGAAAGAAAATGTGGTACACACACACACACACACACACACACACACACACACACACACACACACACATATACACACACAGAAATATTAGCCATAAAAAAAGAACAAAATCTTGCCATCTGAGACTACTTGGATGGACCTCAAGGGAATCATGCTAAGTGAAATTTGTCAGACAGAGAAAGACAAATACCCTATGACCTCACTTAATATGTGGAAGCTGCAAAAAAGAAAAACAAAACAAAACAAGACAAACCCTCCTACTAAGCTCATCGGTAAAGAGAAGAGACTGGTGGTTGTCAGGGTCAGGAGATGGGAGGGCGGAATGTGAAATAGGTGAAGGAAGTCAAAAGGTACAAAATCCTAGTTATAAAATAAATAACTCATGGGGATGTAATTTTTTAAAAAGTTTACTGTGTAACTAAAATAAGTAAGTATATTTTTAGTTTTGGAATTTCTTTTACTTTTCAGTACTCATAATGCGATTTAATTAATATGAAATATATGACTGGAGTGCAACTAACTGTCACAAGAAAACAGTTCTTATTGTACTTTTAAGATTTTACCTAAATACTATTAATTTATTAATTGAAAAGTAAAATTGTTTACACACACACAAACCAAAATCCAAATGTACTACTACTTGTCACTAGTCAAAATGGTATCTATTTTTAAACTATTTTGCAATACATTACATGAATCAAGTTTATTTACAATACACAAAATTGATGAATTCACCAGTCACAACAAAGAAGGACGAAGTTAGTATTTCTTTAGATCAATTTAAATTACTAAATATACAAAACTCTGTGTGTGTGTGGTTTTAAGACAAGAATTTTTAAGTGCTCACTTTACCTGGCCAAGACAGAATCTACTATTTCCCTCTTACCTACTATGTTTCCCTTCATCCTAAGTCTATTTTCTCTTTATTCATCTAACTGTTCGAGTCATACAAACCAGTCTCTGACTGACTATGGTACAAGGTGAAGTTCTAAAATAGTGATGAAGTTGGCTACAGTGATCATATGAGGGTGGAGAGAAGTTAGGGATTCCAAATTCCCTAAGTGGAATATCTGGATTTAAAATGCTTAAATGTAATTTCAATGCGAAACTGAGTTTTCAGAACACTATGGATTTTTCTGAGATGGAGAAGAATAAGACATGAAGTGGGATGTCACTACTGTTTACAAGTGTGTCTAAACAATCTTCCTACTACCTTTCCATCAACAACCTACCCCAAGTCCCCCAAAACAAACAACATGTTCACTTAAAGAGATCAGAAAAATTCAAAAGAGCAACCAAATGAAAATAAAAATTCTCTGTGATCCAATTATCCAGACTGCTAACATTTTGGTATATATGCTTTAAGTCTTCTCTGTGTATATGTGTTTTTTAAACGAAACTGAGTCTGTTTTGTTTTTTTAATTGAAGTATAGTTGATGTACAATGTTGTGTTAGTTTCTGGTGTACAGCAAGTGATTCAGTTATACATATATTTATCCTTCCCCCATGCCCTTTCCCCTTTGGTAAACATAAGTTTGTTTTCTGTCTGTGAGTCTAAGACTGGGTCTGTTACTGATACAATTTTATATACTGCTGCCACAGTATGGTTATATGGTGCCTTTGCACAAATCTAAAGAACACCTTCCTTAAGATTCTTTACTGCCATCTGCTGAAAAACTGCTGTAATAAATATATAATTTCTGGCATGTACCATCTGAAGGGTGCCTCCCCTCCTCCCCACACACAACCACAGGCAGACGAAATGGGCAAATAACATTTCTCTGAAACACATTTTACTTACTGTTAATCTAGCTTCCAGGGTGGCTGGGGGGCTTAAATGTGATGATACGTGTAAAATTATTTGGCAAATAGTATGCCAACAATAAATTATCATCACAATCGTTATTACTAGTAGTAGTCGTTGTAGTGGTGGCACTGGTAACCTCTTTTTTTTTAACCTTGCCCACCCGACTAATCATCTATTCTGAGATCTTTCCCACAACTATTCCCAAACTGTCAAGCTTTGATCAATAAAATTTAGCCCACCTCCAAGTTAATGGTCCCGATTATCAAGTGACTCTTACTATTACTCACAACTCATTTTATTAATTTCTGCTCCTAAAAACATTCCCCACAGAAACTGCTCCAAACTTTCACCTTTTGTTAAACACTGAACCTCAATCTTACTATTTTAGAGCTCATCTTCACCTGTATTAGTGTATAGGGACTTTCATATTTCTGAAGAAAAAAAAAAGATTACTGAAGGAACTTAAGTTACTCTATTAGAGCTTCCTTAACTTCCTTTTTCTATATAATAAATCTTCTGTCATTAATCATCTTTCCTTCCCTTGGATATTACCCAGAAGTAGTCACTGTTTTCAGAGTTAACTCCTTCACTTATACACTGGATTCTATTGTGTTCCTTCATAAACTACCCGTTCTTTTGCATCTTCTATCTTTTCCTTTCTACTGAATCTTATACTTAAGTGTAACAATATAAATGTTACTCCAACTAAAAACAATAGAGACAACACTTTTTCTTTGATCCTGTTACTTTCACAAAAGATAGAAACTAGATTTACAATATTTGACAAAGTGATACAAAATTTAATACCTAATACATTTATTATAGTAACTATATCTGATGCTTTTTTTCTCAGTCATTGGCCATCTTTCAAAGATATATATTATTTTCAATTACATCACCAGTACAATTTATAATGGCTAGTCCCCTGCTCATTACGTAAATAACTGCAGCTAAAGCTCAGGATTAGCTTTTATGCTTTCACTGAAATCCCTTTCAGCCAAATTCCTTTTTTCTTTTATCCTAGTGAAAAGCTGTTTGGTTAAACTAACAAGTTATTCACAGAAGGCTACTAGGTGCAAGTTTCCTGATTCCAACTCCCCTAAGCAAACAACGAAGGTTAAATCACTGTGTACCAAAACTTTTAAAAGCTAAAAACCATTACTTTATTGGTGTAATCTATACTGTGATTATTATTGTCACTTTTCCTACCATCAAACACTTCCTTAGGCATCATGAAAACGTAAGTGAAGTAAATGAAGCACACTTTTTCTACTACTTTAAGATTTCATTACTTAAAAGCCTGCAACCTATGCAAGGAGGTAATATATTAATAATATATTTTAAATGTTATGATATTTTAATAATTCACCATATGCAAAAGAACAGTTTAAAAGCAAACATCTGTATCTATGAAGTTAAGATTGTTTTCTTTGTCTTTAAAACATAACTAAAAGGGCTGAAAATAGCACTTCAGTTCAGGTAGTTTCATTTACAGTTTTCTTAATTGCTCAAGTTCTTGGCAGGCTATTTTTCTTTTATTCCATATCCCTCTTAATAGCCCTCCTGCTGCAAAAAAAAATTTAATTTGACTTAAAACACATGGGATATATATTTTATAAGAAAATTTTAGTTTAGAAGCAAGGTGTGCATTTAAATGTTAATAAATGCACATAAATGATATATCAAAAAATCTACACTGCAAATGTATTTTAGGTTTAAAAAAAGCTGTATTATTAGTTGTAGAACACTTACCTTTTACTTCAACCCTTGACATCTAGTTGTTTTACATAGATAATATTCTATGGCAAAAGAAATGTCAAAGGTACACATTATTTGTATTTAAAGATTTAGTAAAAAGCTGCTAAAACTTGGAGGTGGGGGAAGCCCAAACCAACAACCTTGCTGGGAGACTAAACCCAATTTTATTATATCCAGTTGTTAAAGTTCAAAATATAAAAAAAGACAACTACTGGGAATTCCCTGGCGTTCCAGTGGTTAGGACTCCGAGCTTCCACTGCAGGGTGCACGGACTCGACTCCTGGTCAGGGAACTAAGATCCCACAAGCCACGCAGCACGGCCAAAAAAAAAAAAAAAAAAAAAAAAGACAGCTATTAAAAAAATTAGCTTATTGCTTTAATATAGGACTAAAAATTACAAATGCAAACTGGACAGCCCAAAATCAGTACTTGTGTTCTTGGAAACTAAATGTTGCTGTTGCTACAGAAATGAATTCTCCACTCTCAGCTCCTTTGCCCCAGTCAGTCCAGATTCAAAGCCACAGATAGGAACGACTGACTGACTGGCTTAGCTACCAGAGGCAATGAGGAAAGAAGCAAGTATCTGGCCTATCGTCCTGCCTCCCAGTAACAATTTATGGGAAATATGTCAACCGAGGAAGGGGGTTCCCAAAGGAGGACAGCCAAAACCAACTGCCTTTGGCTCTGCCTCCTTTCCTCCTAATAAGTAATAATATCAATAATATTATAATAAAATATTAATAAAAGTAGTAATATTACTAAAAACTAACAGAGGAAAGGATTTCTGTATTTGCTCTTTGATCCTCTAGCACCAACTCCTACTAACCTACTGTTCTGTGATGCAGTCACATATTTTACATAGCAAAACAGACAACATATTCTCAGGGATCTTGTTTAAATATGTTTTTAAAATGTGAACCCTCTTGGGCTTCCCTGGTGGCGCAGTGGTTGAGAGTCTGCCTGCCGATGCAGGGGACACGGGTTCGTGCCCCGGTCTGGGAGGATCCCACATACCACGAAGTGGCTGGGCCTGTAAGCCATGGCCGCTGAGCCTGCGTGTCTAGAGCCTGTGCTCCGCAACGGGAGAGGCCACAACAGTGAGAGGCCCGCATACAGCAAAAAAAAAAAAAGAAAAGAAAAAACAAATGTGAACCCTGCACTAAAAGCTGAATATGGGCTAAAATAATAGTTATTTGAAAAGTAGTATGGAAGTATATTTGCACAATTTAGGCATTACAATAATGTTATGCTTAATAAACTAAACATAAGCTTGGAGATAAAAATGAATGGTGATGTGTGTATTCGTGTGTTTTTAATGAGATAAATAAAGCACACAAATAAATTTGAGACTTTGGATACTTGCCTGAATTTCTTGAACGCTATGGCAGTATACTACCTCACACTGTTCTTGACAAAGCTGCACACAGTGTAAAGTACCTGAACTTCTGTTTGCTCAGGGCTTATTATGTATCTGGCATATTCACACACATCATGTTATTTGAATTCTATGATGGCTCTCTGAAGAGGGCAAAACTATCCCCACTATACTGCTGAGGAAACAAGCTTTCAAGCTTTCTATAACTTTCTAGAGACACAGAACTATGTGGCAAGAGCTGGGATTTGAAACCAGATATGTCTAACACTAAAGATCTGATTTTTTTCTACTATACTAGAATACATAATTGTTTATTTGGATAATATGTATACATTCATTACTTGGTAAAAACTGAGGCACTATACTTTTATACACAGTATCTATTATGCTATAAATTTTTTCTGTTTTTAAAATGTTGGCAAATTCTGAAAGCATACTAGGCTTGAGATTAGCATTGGTACATAATTCTCCTTATTTTGTACGCAGTTTCCAAAGAATAAATAAAGAATCTACAGGCTAGATTCTCACCCCAAGAAATTATTTTCCCAAATATTTTAAGTAACAATGAAAAGGACTTCAACACAATTTGGCAAATTTGTCTCATGGTATATAACTTTTTGCTTTCAGGTACCATCTTTAAGTAGTCTTCGGTATTCAGTGTTTGGAAGAAGGAAGCAAGGTAAAAAACAAGCAAACAAAAGAAAACAAAAATAAAAAACAAACCAAAAAACAATTCTGTCATCAACTGTGGAGGAAATTGGGACTTTTCCTAATAATACTTTTTTATTTACGGCAGGTCAGTAGTTAAGGAACACAAGGAACACATACTCCTCAAACTGTTACCAAAAAGACTATTACATGAAATTAATCTTACATTTATAAAGGCTTATTAGTTGTATTAGCAAAATACCCAGTGATTCTAGAGCTTTTACATAAAATACAAATGATTTTATAAATATAAAAATAGCACAATGATGAACTATTATCTTGATGGTTGAAAAGACACAATGCCAACAAACTAGGTCAGCAAAGAACTGTTGACTACATAATCAATCTAGTTAATCTTCATTCAATTAATGCACTCAACAAATATTAATTAAAAGCCTTTTATGTGCCAGATATTGTACTAATGTGAAAAAACTTCCAGAAGCCAAAGCATCAACCCTCTGAAGATATCTTCTGGTTTTATGACCACAAAATTCTGACAAAAGATGCTATAAAATGAATTTCATTCTCCTATTCCATGTAACCCATCCTGTTGATCAATCTTATTGATTAATTTCAACTTAAACTGGCAACTTAACTAGAAGTAGGCAGTCATTGATGAAGGCACAGTAGCATGAATTAGAAATTTCCACTCTGGATATCTTACTTGTCAAATATTTTCAAATAATCAAGATGGCAGTTTCGTATACCACACTCAACGGGTCTTTAGATACTTCTTTACAGTAAATAAAATATATAAAAATGCCATCAGTTTTGGTTAAATATGTCAATTTTTTAATTTTACTATTAAAAATGACTACAATATTTTTGAAATTTCAATTACTAGAAGAAATTAAAGATTTACCATAAATTTTGGATGATATTTCTAGACAAAGTAGAAGCACCTTTACTGAGAATACAAATTCTAGTACCTAAAGGTTTTTATAAGTTTTTATTCATTCGTAGCATAGAGTGAGGCTGGTTATTATTTTCTATTATTTCCCATGAGACCAACAGTTATTTAAACCTCACCTTGATACAAAAATATTATTCAGACTTGTATAGTAGGAGTAATAAAACCTATGTTAGAATCTTTAGGAGGAACTACAACTGTATAAGGTTCAGTAGGAACCCAGTAATTTGAACCTCAGCATCACCTGAGTAGATTTCAGGGTGGTCAGGGAATATTGATTTTATTAGTACAAATAATACTCCCTGGTTCCTAGACAGAAGTTTCCCTGTTGGAAATGTTTGTTTAGAATAAATTTGAGATCCTTTACATTTCTTGTTTGACCTTTAATGATGGAATTCTAAATAGAAAAACAACATAGACTATGTTCCTCCCAAAGGGAGAATAATTTTCACCTTTTCAGTAGCAATTATTAACTAGATATCTATGAGGAAAAGCATATTCTAAAAACGTGGCTTTCAAATATCTTTATAGCAGTAGAACCCGTTGTGCAAACAAAATATGACTTAAAACCCCTATACATAAGGCAAAAAGCAGAGATCCTATTGTTGAGGTAAGTTGGAGGGGCTCTCTCAAATTTCTCCTTTATCCCGACACTGCCCATTCAAAGAACACTGTGGCCAAGAAACATAGTACTGAAAACAATGAACGTATATTCCTGGCTACCCAGAGGTATTGAGTGCTTTCGCCAACTACATAGAATTTAAAAAGCAGTTCATAGGTGTTTTTTATTACAGGGAATTTTGGGGGTATCCTTTCTTTGAAAAAAAAAAAAAGACAAAATATAATCATACATTGTTTATGTATTTCAATTATAAACTGATGTAACGTCATGCTGGCAATATATTAGTAAGAATAAAGATAAGAATAAGGACCTCTAGTTTCTGCTCATACATATAAAGAGCTTGGAAGTTGTCACTCCCATCCTCAGAACAAGAAAAAAGCTGAACAAAATGAAAATTAACAACTCTTCTTAAAATATCAGAGAACTGAGGTCACAAGGCAAACTCTTTCCCTGAAAACTAGACAGACAGTTGAATACAGAGAAACACAAAAAACTGCTTAAGTCAGTAACTGGTAGGAATACTGAAACAGGAATTGATGGAGACCCAGTATGGACTATCTTGAAAGGCAAAAAATCCTGAAGGGCCAGTCTCTGGGGAAAGCCCACACTTTGGTGAGTTTTATTTCCAGGAACCATAGCAGGTTCTCACGGTGAAGATGAGAACAACTCCCTAGCACTTCCAACAGGGAGAGTGAGAAAGTAACATTTTAAAATATGCCCAGGTTGCTCTTTTCTCCTTAATTAAGGCCTGCTCTCCAGAAAAATTACTTTACCAGAGCCTAATCTGACCAAGGGGAAGAGCAATCAGAAAACTTGAGCCCCTTTAGACTCCCTGTCTCATATAAAGGGAGAAAAATAAAGGCTAAGAAACTCTTCTCAAAGTCATAGCCCCTAGACTAAATCCACTTAAAAAAAAAAAAAAGGTGAAATTTAATCATGAGATTATAGAATGCTTCCCCTCCCCAATACCTTATCAGCACATCAACAGTGCTCCGGTATAGTGACTGTGGATTACAAGGGAGAGAACTGTAAGTAAGATACAGACTCTATTTTAAAAGGAGAATCTAAGGAAACCCAAACACAAGTGCAAACATTAAACACAGCATAACTCCTTGCTAGATAAACATTAAACTCACACTAAAGGTCTATTTACCTCAGTTCCTATTAACTGATACATGTCCAGCTTTTAACAAAAACTTATAAGGCATGCTAGGTGTTAAAACAAAACAAAACAAAAACCACAGACTTAAGATACAATATAAGCATCAGAGCCAGATTCAGACATGGCAGAGATTTTGGAATTATCATCCTGGGAATTTAAAATGATTATGGTTAATATGCTAAGGCTCTAATGAAAAAAGCTGTAATATGTAAGAAGAGAATGTAAGCAGAGAAATGAAGATACTAAGAATCAAAAGGAAATGCTAGAAATTAAAAAAAAAAACTAACAAATAAAGGATGGCTTTGATAAAATCATCAGTAGACAGCACATGGCAAAAGAAAGAACTGGTGAGCTTGAAGATATGTCAATAGAAACTTCCCAAACTGAAGAATATAGACAAAAAAGAATGAAAAAAAGGGAAACAGAACATCCAAGAACTGGGAGACAACTACAAGAGATGTAACATATGTATACTGGGAATGGCAGAAAGAGGAAAGAGAGAAAAAAACAGAAGAAATATTTGAAATAAGAATGGCTGAGAATTTGCCAAAATTAATGACACACCAAACCACAGATCTAGGAAACTCAGAGAACATCAGGTAGGATAAATGTAAAAAACTACACTTAAGCATATCATATTCAAACTGCTAAAAACCAAGGACAAAATATCTTGAAAGAAGACAGAGGGAAAAAAAAACACCTTACTGATAGAAGAACAAGGATAAGATTATACTGGATGTCTCTTGAGAAACCCTGAAAGCAAAAAGAGTAGAGTGAAATATTTATAAAGTATTGAAAGCAAAAGACTCACCAACCTAGAATTTTGTGCCCACAAACTGCCTTTCAAAAGTGAAGGAGAAATAAATACTTTCTCAAACAAACAAAAACTGAGTGCATTTGCACAGTAGACCTGCCTACAAGAAATGTTAAAAGAAGTTCTTTAGAGACAAAGAAAGTGGTAGAGGTCAAAAATTCAGCTCTATATAAAGAAAGGAAGGGTGTTAGAGAAGAAACAAATGGAGGTAAAATATTTTATACTTCTTATTCTTAACTGATTATAATAGAGGAATGTTTGTTCAAAATAATAGGAACAGGGCTTCCCTGGTGGCGCAGTGGTTGAGAGTCCGCCTGCCAATGCAGGGGACAGGGGTTCGTGCCCCGGTCCAGGAAGATCCCACATGCTGCGGAGCGGCTAGGCCCGTGAGCCATGGCCGCTGAGCCTGCGCGTCCAGAGCCTGTGCTCCACAACGGGAGAGGCCACAACAGTGAGAGGCCCGTGTACCACAAAAAAAATATAATATAATAATAATAATAATATTAGGAACAATATATTTGGTGATTATAGCTTTTGGATAAGTAAAATGAATGGCAGCAATGGCATAATGGACACGAGGAAAGAAGAATACTCTGTTACAAGGTACCTAAAATATCCATGAAGCCATATATTATTGTTTGACAGTGGACTTAGAGTAGCTGTAAATATATATTTCAAACTCTAGGACAACCATAAAAAATTTTCAAAGAAGTATAATTGGTATGGTAAGAGAGAGGAGAAAATGGAACCATATAAAGTACTCAATCAAAACCAAAAAAGCAGAATAACATGGGCAGACGAAAGAAACAAAAGCAAGTGAGTAAATAGAAGACATTTACAAATACACTAGACATTAATACAACTGCATCAATAATCACTTTAAATATGACTGGTCTCAGTACACTAATTAAAAGACAAAGACTGGCAAAGTAAATAGAAAACAATGTGTGGTTAAATAAAAAGACAGAGATAGACTAAAAGTAAAGGGAAGGAAAAATATGTACCATGCTAACACTAATCAAAAGAAAGCTGGATTAATTACATTAATTTCAGAAAAAACAGACTTGAGAACAAGGATATTACGAGGGACATTATTACATAACAGTAAGGAGGTCAATTCTTCACAAAGACAATTCTTAAGGTATGTAATCCTAACACAAGGTGCATCAAAACATGAGGCAAAATCTGAAAGAACTGCAAGGAGAAATAGACAAATCCATCGTTATACTTGGAGACTTCCACACACCTCTATCAGTAATTGACAGTTCCAGCAGGCAGAAAATCAGTAAGGATGTAGTTGAATTAAACAGCACCATCAATCAGTTGGATCTAATTGACATTTATATAATACTTCACCCAACAATAGCAGAAAATACATTTTTTTTCATGCTTACATGAACATTCACCAAGATAGACCACATTCTGGGATAGAAAACATACCTGAACAAATTTAAAAGAATAGAAACTGTAAAAAGTATGCTTTAAGATCACAGTGGAATTAAACTAGAAATCTCTAACAAAAAGATAGCTGAAATATCCCCAAATATTTGGAGATCAAACAACAAACTTCTAAAATATTCTAACTAAATGAAAATGAAAATACAACTTATCAAAGTTTGTGGGCTATACCTAATGCAGTATACAAAGGGGAAGTTATAGCATTAAATGTATGTATTAGAAAAGACTATCTAAAATCAATAATCTAAGCTTCCATCTTAGGAAACTAGAGAAAGAAGAGCAGTGTAAACTCATAGCAAGCAAAAGAAAAGAAAGAATAAAAATCAGAGCAGAAATCAATTAAATGAAAACAGGGAATCAAGAAAGAAAATCAAAACCAAAAGCTGGAAGAGATAAACCTCTAGCCAGCTTAAAAAAGAAAAAATGAGCGAAAACACAAATTACTAATACCAGAAATAAGAGGGGAGCTCTAGCTACTGACCCCACAGATATTAAAAGGATAATAAAGGAATATTATAAATAACTTTATGCCACAAATTTGGTAACTTAGATGAAGTGGATCAATAAAAGACACAATCTGCCAAAACTCACACAAGGATTAGTAGACAACCTGAATAAGTCTGTAATTATTAAAGAAACTGAATCAATAATAACCTTCCAAAAAAAAAAAAACAAAAAACAAAAAAACGCACTAGGCCAAGATGGTTTCACTGCTGAATTCTACCAAACATTTAAGGTAGAAATGATACCAATTCTCTATGATGCCTACAAGAAAATGGAAGCAGAGTGAATACTTCCTAATTCATTCTATGAGGCATTACCCTAGTATTAAACTCACACAAAGATAGAAAAACTACAGACTAGTATCTCTCATGAACATAGATGTAAAAATCATCAAGAAAAACATTCACAAATCAAAGCAAACAATGTATAAAAAGAACTATATACTAATGAAGAATGATGCACTTTTTCACTGTGGGCCCCCCTACCCTGCTCTACTCCCTTGCTGAGCCACTGAGGCCAATTGTGAGAGCACTGAATAAATATCTTGAGCAAAGCTGGGAAAAAATTTATTTAATTTATTTATTCCAGGTATGGAAGGCTGGTTCAATATTCAAAAATTAATTGATGTAATCCATCACATCAATAGCCTAAAGAAGAAAAATCATATGATTATATCAATAGATGTACAAAAAGCATTTGACAAAATCTAACACCCATGGCTTACTAGGAACTTGGCGAACAGCCCAATTAAAAAATGAATTAGGGGCTTCCCTGGTGGCGCACTGGTTGAGAATCTGCCTGCCAATGCAGGGGACACAGGTTCGAGCCCTGGTCTGGGAAGATCCCACATGCCACGGAGCAACTAGGCCCGTGCGCCACAACTACTGAGCCTGTGAGTCTAGAGCCTGTGCTCCACGACAAGAGAGGCTGCGATAGTGAGAGGCCCGCGCACCGTGATGAAGTGTGGTCCCTGCTCGCCGCAACTAGAGAAAGCCCTTGCCCAGAAACGAAGACCCAAAACAGCCAAAAAAACCCATAAAACAAAAAAAACCCAAAAAACCGAAAAAAAAATGAATTAAATCTAAATAGGCACCCCACCAAAGAAGATATACAGATGGTAAATAAGTATATGAAAAGATGCTCAACATCTTTTGTCCTTAAGGAAATACAAATTAAAACAGAGATACAGAATGGCTAAAATTGAAAAAAACTGACAATATCAAATGCTGACGATGATATGGAGCAAGAGGAACTCTCATTCATTGCTGGTGGGAATGCAAAATGGCAGAGCCACTTTGGAAAGCAGTATGACGGTACCTTACAATGCTAAACATAGGCTTACCATATGATCAAGCAATTGTAATCCTAAATATTTGCCCAAATTAGCTGAAAAAGTATGTCCACACAAAAACCTGCATACAAATGTTTATAGTGGCTTTATTTATAATTGTCCAAAACCAAAAGCTACCAAAATGTCCTTCTATAGTTGAATGGATAAGCAAACTGGTACATCCAAACAATGGAAGATTATTCAGCAATAAAAATAAGCTATCAAGCCACAAAAGACATGGAGGAACCTTAAACACATATTGCTTAGTGAAAGAAGCCAGTCTGAAAAGGCTACATACCGTATGATTCCAACTATATGACACTCTGGAAAAGGAAAAACTATACACAGATAGTTAAAGAAAAAAGAAAAGAAAAGAAAAGAAAGAAAAAATCAATGGTTAGCAGGGTTTAGGAAGGGAGGCAGTAGGGACAAATGAATAGGTGAAGCATAGCAGATTTTCAGGGTGGTAATAGTATTCTGTAAGATAATATAATGGTGGATGCATGATATCATGCATGGTCAAAATCCACAGAAGTTATAACACAAAGAGTGAATCCTAATGGAAACTATGGACTTAGTTAATAATAATGTATAAATACTACTCATCAATCACAACATATGTACCACACGAATTCAAGTGTTAATATTAGGAGAAACTGCACAGGGAAGAGGGAGTATATGAGAACTCTGCATTACTAGCTCAACATTTTTATAAATCTAAAACTGCTCTAAAAATTGTCTATTAAATTTTTTTGAAGAAATAAGATAAATATTACCACTCTACTATTATATAACTGTTTACTTTATTTTATACTTTATTTTATTTTACTTTATCTACTTTTTTTTCTTCCTTCCCTCCTTCCTCTCTCCCTCCCTCTCTCCTTCCCTCCCTCCTTTCTTTCTTTCTTTCTCTCTCTCTCCTCTCTCTCTCGCTCTCTCCCTCCCTCCCTCCCTCCCTCTCCCTCTCCCTCTCTCTCTTTCTTTCTTTCTTTCTTCTACCAATTATTTCTTTCTACTTTTTCTCCCTTTTATTCTGAGCCGTGTGGATGAAAGGCTCTTGGTGCTGCAGCCAGAAGTCTGTGCTGTGCCTCTGAGGTGGGAGAGCCAACTTCAGGACACTGGTCCACAAGAGACCTCCCAGCTCCACATAATATCGAATGGCGAAAATCTCCCAGAGATCTCCATCTCAACACCAGCAGCCAGCTTCACTCAACGACCAGCAACCTACAGTGCTGGACACCCTATGCCAAACAACTAGCAAGACAGGAACACAACCCCACCCATTAGCAGAGAGGCTGCCTAAAATCATAATAAGTCCACAGATACCCCCTAATACACCAACAGACGTGGACTTGCCCACCAGAAAGACAAGATCTAGCCTCATCCACCAGAACACAGGCACTAGTCCCCTCCACCAGGAAGCCTACACAACCCACTGAACCAACCTTAGCCACTGGGGACAGACACCAAAAACAACGGGAACTACGAAACAGCAGCCTGCAAAAAGGAGACCCCAAACACAGTAAGATAAGCAAAATGAGAAGAAAGAAAAACACACAGCAGATGAAGGAGCAAGATAAAAACCCACCAGACCTAAAAAATGAAGAGGAAATAGGCAGTCTACCTGAAAAAGAACTCAGAATAATGATAGTAAAGATGATCCAAAATCTTGGAAATAGAATAGACAAAATGCAAGAAACATTTAACAAGGACCTAGAAGAACTAAAGATGAAACAAGCAACGATGAATAACACAATAAATCAAATTAAAAATACTCTAGATGGGATCAATAGCAGAATAACTGAGGCAGAAGAACGGATAAGTGACCTGGAAGATAAAATAGTGGAAATAACTACTGCAGAGCAGAATAAAGAAAAAAGAATTAAAAGAACTGAGGACAGTCTCAGAGACCTCTGGGACAACATTAAACGCACCAACATTCGAATTATAGGGGTTCCAGAAGAAGAAGAGAAAAAGAAAGGGACTGAGAAAATATTTGAAGAGATTATAGTTGAAAACTTCCCTAATATGGGAAAGGAAATAGTTAATCAACTCCAGGAAGCACAGAGAGTCCCATACAGGATAAATCCAAGGAGAAATACACCAAGACACATATTAATCAAACTGTCAAAAATTAAACACAAAGAAAACATATTAAAAGCAGCAAGGGAAAAACAACAAATAACACACAAGGGAATCCCCATAAGGTTAACTGCTGATCTTTCAGCAGAAACTCTGCAAGCCAGAAGGGAGTGGCAGGACATATTTAAAGTGATGAAGGAGAAAAACCTGCAACCAAGATTACTCTACCCAGCAAGGATCTCATTCAGATTTGATGGAGAAATTAAAACCTTTAGCGACACGCAAAAGCTGAGAGAGTTCAGCACCAGCAAACCAGCTTTACAACAAATACTAAAGGAACTTCTCTAGGCAAGAAACACAAGAGAAGGAAAAGACCTACAATAACGAACCCAAAACAATTAAGAAAATGGGAATAGGAACATACATATCGATAATTACCTTAAATGTAAATGGACTAAATGTTCCCATGAAAAGACACAGATTGGCTGAATGGATACAAAAACAAGACCCATCTATATGCTGTCTACAAGAGACCCACTTCAGACCTGGAGACACATACAGACTGAAAGTAAGGGGATGGAAAAATATATTCCATGCAAATGGAAACCAAAAGAAAGCTGGAGTAGCAATTCTCATATCAGACAAAATAGACTTTAAAATAAAGACTATCAGAAGAGACAAAGAAGGATACTACATAATGATCAAGGGATCGATCCAAGAAGAAGATATAACAATTTTAAATATTTATGCACCCAACACAGGAGCACCTCAATACATAAGGCAAATACTAACAGCCATAAAAGGGTTAGAAACACATTCATAGTAGGGGACTTTAACACCCTACTTTCACCAATGGACAGATCATCCAAAATGCAAATAAATAAGGAAACACAAGCTTTAAATGATACATTAAACAAGATGGACTTAATTGATTTTTATAGGACATTCCAACCAAAAACAACGGAATACAAATTTTTCTCAAGGGCTCATGGAACATTCTCCAGGATAGATCACATCTTGGGTCACAAATCAAGCCTTGGTAAATTTAAGAAAATTGAAATTGTATCAAGTATCTTTTCCGACCACAACGCTACGAGACTAGATGAATTACAGGAAATGATCTGTAAAAAATACAAACACATGGAGGCTAAACAATACACTACTTAATAATGAAGTGATCACTGAAGAAATCAAAGAGGAAATCAGAAAGTACCTAGAAACAAATGACAATGGAGACACGACGACCCAAAACCAATGGGATGCAGCAAAAGCAGTTCTAAGAGGTAAGTTTATAGCAGTACAATCTTACCTTAAGAAACAGGAAACATCTCGAATAAACAACCTAACCTTGCACCTAAAGCAATTAGAGAGAGAAGAACAAAAAAACCCCAAAGTTAGCAGAAGAAAAGAAATCATAAAAATCAGATCAGAAATAAATGAAAAAGTAATGATGGAAACGATAGCAAAGATCAATAAAACGAAAAGCTGGTTCTTTGAGAAGATAAAATAGATAAACCATTAGCCAGACTCATCAAGAAAAAAAGGGAGAAGACTCAAATCAATAGAATTAGAAATGAAAAAGGAGAAGTAACTGACACTGCAGAAATACAAACGATCATGAGTGATTACTACAAGCAACTCTATGCCAATAAAATGGACAACCTGGAAGAAATGGACAAATTCTTAGAAATGCACAACCTGCCAAGACTGAATCAGGAAGAAATAGAAAATATGAACAGACCAATCACAAGCACTGAAATTGAAACTGTGATTAAAAATCTTCCAACAAACAAAAGCCCAGGACCAGATGGCATCACAGGCGAATTCTATCAAACATTTAGAGAAGAGCTAACACCTATGCTTCTCACACTCTTCCAACATATAGCAGAGGGAGGAACACTGCCAAATTCATTCTACGAGGCCACCATCACCTTGATACGAAAACCAGACAAGGATGTAACAAAGAAGGAAAACTACAGGCCAATATCACTGATAAACACAGATGCAAAAATCCTCAGCAAAATACTAGCAAACAGAATCCAACAGCACACTAAAAGGATCATACACCATGATCAAGTGGGGTTTATTCCAGAAATGCAATTCTTCTTCAATATACGCAAATCAGTCAACGTGATACACCATATTAACAAACTGAAGGAAAAAAACCATATGATCATCTCAATAGATGCAGAGAAAGCTTTTGTCCAAATTCAACACCCATTTATGATAAAAACCCTGCAGAAAGTAGGCCTAGAGGGAACTTTCCTCAACATAGTAAGGGCCATATATGATAAACCCGCAGCCAACATCGTCCTCAATGGTGAAAAACTGAAAGCATTTCCACTAAGATCAGGAACAAGACAAGGTTGCCCACTCTCACCACTCTTATTCAACATAGTTTTGGAAGTTTTAGCCACAGCAATCAGAGAAGAAAAGGAAATAAAAGGAATTCAAATCGGAAAAGAAGAAGTAAAGCTGTCACTGTTTGCAGATGACATGATACTATACATAAAGAATCGTAAAGATGCTACCAGAAAACTACTAGACTTAATCAATGAATTTGGTAAAGTAGCAGGATAAAAAATTAATGCACAGAAATCTGGCATTCCTATACACTAATAATGAAAAATCTGAAAGTGAAATCAAGAAAACACTCCCATTTACCATTGCAAAGAAAGAATAAAATATCTAGGAATAAACCTACCCAAGGAGACAAAAGACCTGTATGCAGAAAATTATAAGACACTGATGAAAGAAATTAAAGATGATACAAATAGATGGAGAGATATACCATGTTCTTGGATTGGAAGAATCAACATTGTGAAAATGACTGTACTACCCAAAGCAATCTACAGATTCAATGCAATCCCTATCAAACTACCACTGGCATTTTTCACAGAACTAGAACAAAAAATTTCACAGTTTGTATGGAAACACAAAAGACCCCAAATAGCCAAAGCAATCTTGAGAACAAAAAACGGAGCTGGAGGAATCAGGCTCCCTGACTTCAGACTATACTACAAAGCTACAGTAATCAAGACACTATGGTACCAGCACAAAAACAGAAATATAGATCAATGGAACAGGATAGAAAGCCCAGAGATAAACCCACGCACATATGGTCACCTTATGTTTGATGAAGGAGGCAGGAAGTTACAGTGGAGAAAGGACAGCCTCTTCAATAAGTGGTGCTGGGAAAACTGGACAGCTACATGTAAAAGTATGAGATTAGATCACTCCCTAACACCATACACAAAAATTAGCTCAAAATGGATTAAAGACCTAAATGTAAGGCCAGGAACTATTAAAATCTTAGAGAAAAACATAGGCAGAACACTCTATGACATAAATCACAGCAAGATCTTTTTTGACCCACTTCCTGGAGAAATGGAAATAAAAACAACAGTAAACAAATGGGACCTAATGAAACTTCAAAGCTTTTGCACAGTAAAGGAAACCATAAACAAGACCAAAAGACAACCCTCAGAATGGGAGAAAATATTTGCAAATGAAGCAACTGACAAAGGATTATTCTCCAAAATTTATAAGCAGCTCATGCAGCTCAATAACAAAAAAACAAACAACCCAATCCAAAAATGGGCAGAAGACCTAAATAGACATTTCTCCAAAGAAGATATACAGATTGCCAACAAACACATGAAAGAATACTCAACATCATTAATCATCAGAGAAATGCAAATCAAAACTACAATGAGATATCATCTCACACCAGTCAGAATGGCCATTATCAAACAATCTAGAAACAATAAATGCTGGAGAGGGTGTGGAGAAAAGGGAACACTTGTGCACTGCTGGTGGGAATGTGAATTGATGCAGCCACTATGGAGAATAGTATGGAGGTTCCTTAAAAGAGTACAAATAGAACTACCATATGACCCAGCAATCCCACTACTGGGCATATACCCTGAGAAAACCATAATTCAAAAAGAGTCATGTACCAAAATGTTCATTGCAGCTGTATTTACAATAGCCAGGACATGGAAGCAACCTAAGTGTCCATAAACAAATGAATGGATAAAGAAGATGTGGCACATATATACAGTTGAATATTACTGAGCCATAAAAAGAAATGAAATTGAGCTATTTGTAATGAGGTGGATAGACCTAGAGGCTGTCATACAGAGTGAAGTAAGTCAGAAAGACAAAGACAAATACCGTATGCTAACACATATATATGGAATTTAAGGGAAAAAAAATGTCATGAAGAACCTAGGGGTAAGACAGGAATAAAGACACAGACCTACTAGAGAATCGACTTGAGGATATGGGGAGGGGGAAGGGTAAGCTGTGACAAAGCGAGAGAGAGGCATGGACATATATACACTACCAAACGTAAGGTAGATAGCTAGTGGGAAGCAGTCGCATAGCACAGGAAGATCAGCTCGGTGCTTTGTGACCGCCTGGAGGGGTGGGATAGGGAGGGTGGGAGGGAGGGAGACGCAAGAGGGAAGAGATATGGGAACATATGTATATGTATAACTGATTCACTGTGTTATGAAGCAGAAAATAACACACCATTATAAAGCAATTATACTCCAATAAAGATGTAAAAAAAAATGGGCAGAAGACAATATATAGACATTTCTCCAAAGAAGAAATACAGTTGACTAATAGGCACATGAAAGGATGCTCAATATCACTAATTATTAGAGAAATGGAAGCCAAAACTACAATGAGGTATCACCTCATACCAGTCAGAATGGTCATCATCAAAAATCTACAAATAACAAATGCTTGAGAGGGTGTGGAGAAAAAGGAACACCCCTAACTGTTGGTTGGAATGTAAATTGGTGCAGCCACTATGGAGAACAGTACGGAGCTTCCTTAAAAAACTAAAAACTAAACATAGAGTTACCATAAGACCCTGCAATCCCACTCCCCGGCATATATTTGGAGAGAACTCTAATTTGAAAAGATACATGCACTTCAATATTCATAGCAGAACTATTCACAATAGCCAAAACATGGAAACAACCTAAATGTCCATTGACAGATGAATGGATAAATAAGATGTTGTGTGTATATATATATATATATATATATATTTATTTATTTATTTACATATTTATATATATATATATATATACACACACACACACACATACATACAATGGAATATTACTCAGGCAAAAATGAATGAAGTAATGCCATTTGTAGCAACATGGATGGACCTAAAGATTATCATACTAAGTGAAGTGAGTCAGACAGAGAAAGACAACTATCATACGATATCACCTATATGTGGAATCTAAACAAATTATACTAATGAACTTATTTACAAAACAGAAACAGATTCAACAGACACAGAAAACAAATTTACAGTTACCAAAGTGGGGTAGTGAGGGATAAATTAGGAGCTTGGGATTAACAGATAAACACTACATTAAATAAAATAGATAAATAACAAGGTCCTACTGTATAGCACAGTGAACTATGTTCAGTATCTTGTAATAACCAGTAATGGAAAAAAATCTGAAAAAAACATATATATAACTGAATCACTTTACTGTATACCAGAAACAAACACAACATTGTAAATGAACTATTTTTCAATTAAAATAAATAAATAAATAAATAAAATGCAGTATCATTCAATTAGTTTGCAAGTACAACAGGCTGTTTAACAGCTTCATTTCAATAGCAATGAAACATTAGCATAATTATGCATGAAATTAAAAAGATGAATTTCATGATTTCAAGAGTATTTCTTCCATCTAGGTCTAAGTATTTTTTTTTAATCTTTCTTTACTCTGACAGTCATTAAAATTAAAACTCAAAATAAACTGAACCTAGTACTGCTTCATCACATTGTATTGAACTAAGATTAAAAAAAAAAAGAAGCCTATTCAATTACATTGCTCTTATTTAAAGTGTGACTAATAATGATGAGTTTTTAGTAAGAGCAAATATGTTATAAACACAATAATATACATTTTAAAGTCATTTATAATGTTTGTGCCATTTTATTTTATTTTTTTTGCTGTACGCGGGCCTCTCACTGTTGTGGCCTCTCCCGTTGCGGAGCACAGGCTCCAGACGCGCAGGCTCAGCGGCCATGGCCCACGGGCCCAGCTGCTCCGGGGCATATGGGATCTTCCCCGACCGGGGCACGAACCCGTGTCCCCTGCATCGGCAGGCGGACTCTCAACCGCTGCGCCACCAGGGAAGCCCTGTGCCATTTTAAATGATTCTTTTTTTTTTTTTTTTTTGGTGGTACGCAGGCCTAGCACTGTTGTGGCCTCTCCCGTTGCGGAGCACAGGCTCCGGATGTGCAGGCTCAGTGGCCATGGCTCACGGGCCCAGCCCGCTCTGCGGCATGTGGGATCTTCCCGGACCGGGGCACGAGCCCGTATCCCCTGCATTGGCAGGCGGGCTATCAACCACTATGCCAACAGGGAAGCCCTAAATGATTCTCTTTTATTTGCTGGTTTGTGCATGTTTTATGATGCATATGTCAAATTAGTATAACAATACATTGTGACATTATAAACAAGTGTACATGCAATGGGGCTACACCCTCACAACATTTTTAGGACAGGGATTAAAAAAAAAAAAAGAAAGAAAATAAATATTACCACTCTACTATTATATAACTGTTCTGGAAACATTAAATATTATAATTGGATGAGAGGACAAACTAAAAGGCATAAATACAGAAAAGAACCACCAGTTAAAAATACAGTAGAAGTTAAGATCATTTATGGTTAACAAGAAAGAAGAACTATAACTAGCAATAAACTTAATAAAGTTGCAGGATTTATGTGAAGAAAATGTTAAAGCTCTACTGGGGTGAAAAAGACTATAATACCATGGGATGATACTGTTTTCTTATAAGGAAAAAATCAATACTGGAAAAATAGTCACTACCTAAAAACAAACAAAAATACCTATTCACTAAAAGGAATTAAAATGAAAATCCCAACATGCTTTCCTGGGGGAATCTCTGGAAACATTCTAAAGTTCATTTGAAAGGATAAATATCTGTGCAGGTATCAAGTCTGATTTATACATCACTCTAATTTCAAAACCTAACACAGTGCCTGGTGCAAGGTAAGTGCTTGAAACAATAATGAGAAACACTGAAAAAGAAAATTAGGAGGTGGAACTTGCCATCCAACATCAAAACTGAAAGTGACAGTATGATAAGGACAGAGACCACTTGGATAACAAGTGATTCAGAAACAGAAAAAGCATACAGAAATTTAGTACATATCGAGGGTGGCCATTCGAATGCCTAAAGAAAAAATGCACTCATCAATATGGTAGTCATTTGGAAAACAATAGTTAGATTCACACTTCACTTTATACATGAAACTAAATTACAGATGGATCAAAAAAATATTAAAGTGCAGAAGGCAACAAAATGTGTATTTTATGATCTAAGCATTGAGAAGGTCTTTCTAAACATGAAATAAAAACCATTAGTTTTTCCAGTCTGTCCACTGAAAAGTCCTAGAAGCAATAACCAACTTAAAAGCAATGGGTACTCCCTGAAGCCTAGACTAAATATCATTTCCCATTAAAAGACACCAGACATCCTTGGAGAAACAGTTGATTCCCCATATGGGGCAGGAAATATACAAGTTAAGTCTGGAACATTCCATCTAACAGAGAGCAAGGAAGCTATCAAAGACATACTAAGATCATAACCAGCTTGAAGAGGCCTTCACTGGCCAAAGATGGGACAAGTTGAACACTAAGAAGGATATAATAACTGCAATGCACTGAAATACCTCAAATATGTTTATGTTTATAAGTTCGTTCCCAATTATACTAAAATCAAAAGCAAATAAAAAAATAGAAAACCTAACCTCATAGTCAGCTTTCTGCAGTGTTAGTAAACAACTCATTATTTTGAAAATTGGTAAATAAGAGAAATAATAATCTCTCTAGCCTTTTCTCTAGAAACTATTCTTTAGAGAAATCAGAGTTGATAAAAAGGAAAGTTTTACATTTTATAAACAATAAAATAATGTATCTAGGCCATAACTTTCAATGGCTGTTTACATCACAAAAAGAGACACAAGATAGTACCTATCGCCTGATGGAAGTACACAATGCCATTTCTAAAACACTCTTCATAAAAATCAAACTGGAATCTGATCAAGCATCTGGACCTAACTACTAATTTACAGAAAATTCAAGGTCAGAGTAACATGCTACACAATAGCAGCAAAATCAGACTGTGATGCTCTACAGGACAAATGACCTGCTTTTATCAACAAAAAACTGCGAGGAAAAAAACAGAGATGGAGGGGTAATCTACAGATTAAAAGAGACTTAAAAGACTTCAACCAGAGTCAATGTTTGAATCTTGGATTCCAGTTCAAATTCTAAGTAAACAGAAGACAAGCGGAGAAATGTAAACACTGACTGGCTAACTGAAGAACTCATAATATTGAAGAAATTAATGTTATTTTTCTGCAGGGGTATAACTTATGGTTAAAGAGTAGGGTCCTCAATTTTTAGAGATACATGCCTGCAGATTAAAAAAGAAATTACTAATACGTGTGATGTAAGGGTGAATGGCGCATTTCACAACAATATATCAGTGAAGGAAATAATTTTAGTTCTGAATCTGATTGCAACAAGGAAGATTCTTCATTACTATTTTTGATCAGATATTAAAGAAATCAGAGCATAGCTATCTAGGGACAGTAGCTACGACATGGATTACTCCACTTGGAATTGAAACTAAAAATGAATAGTTATCCCTTGGTATCCATTGCGGATTGGTTCCAGGTCCCCCTTACATACCAAAATCTGCAGATGCTCAAGTCCTTTATATAAAATGGCAAAGTATTTGCATATAACCTAAGCATATACTCCCATATACTTTAAATCATTTATAGATTACTTATAATACCTAATACATTGCAAATGCTATGTAAATAGCTGTCAGCACACGGCAAATTCAAGTTTTGCTTTTTCAAACTTTCTGGAATTTTGGGGGGAGTATTTTTTTTTTTTTTTTTTTTTTTTTTTTTTTGCGGTACGCGGGCCTCTCATTGTTGTGGCCTCTCCCATTGCAGAGCACAGGCTCTGGACGCTCAGGCTCAGCGGCCATGGCTCACGGGCCCAGCCGCTCCCCGGCATGTGGGATCTTCCCAGACCGGGGCACAAACCCACGTCCCCTGCATCGGCAGGCGGACTCTCAACCACTGCGCCACCAGGGAAGCCCGGGGGGAGTATTTTTGATTCATGTTCGGTGGAACCCTCAGATGCAGATATGAAGGGTCAACTGTAATAAAAGCCTTTACTCTCCTCACATCCTTATGCTCTTGGTATCCTAAGCTTCTCATAGTTCCCTGGGCATAAATAGCTCCTTCTATAATTCCCTGCACTTGCTATGCTGTCTGGAATTATTTTTGCAAGACAAATTCCTACTCATTCTTTAACAACCAACTCAAAAGAAATGTCTATAGCAAAACTTCTCTAACCACCCTGGCATTATATTAACTGTCCATTATGCTGCCAGTAACGCTGTAAGACTATCTTTGTACAGTACTTATTTAAACTGTAATTTATTTGTTTTTTGGATCTGCTTCCCTAAAAGCTCAGAGTGATCTTTTATCTCTACCTCCTAGCACATGAACCCTTCCAAAAGGGTGCTCAGTAAGTATCTGCAGAATCAAACTGAACTTATTTACCAAATGCAGTATCTAGAAAGACTTTAAAAATTGATAAGGTCTAAGAAGTCTTGTTGAGTCTTTTCCAGAAAAGACTTAAAAAGAAGAGGTAGATCATCAAATTTTGTAATACTAATCCTACTAGCAAGATGGGAAACTGCTGTGCATTTAGGTTCATTAACTCTTCCAGCAAATTTTTTTTTCTTGAAATACTCTAACACTTCATCTAAAGAAGCTATTCTGAAACTTTTTAGTCAACTAACAGCATTAACTGACTACCTACTCCATCAGCTACTATTTTGCAATGGAAAAACAAAAAACAAAATCTAAAAAAAAAAAAAAGAATAGAATTTGACATCAGTGAAAAAAGTTTCAAATTAACTTACAACATAAACTTAAAAAAAAGGTCAAATTAAATAAATGAAAGAAATAGAACCTAAAGCACTAATTTTAAACAAGTTTTTTGACAGATTTTTACACTATGACCTAGATATGCATACTTATATACACATATAACTGAAAACAATACTTACCCTTACCAACATAATGGAATCTGATATATTTTATTCACTTTTTTACTGAAAAGAAAAACAAGCAAAACCCTCCTGGTAGACTTGCCAAAATGATTTCATGACCCCACTGCTGGGTTGAGATTTAAAGTTTGATAAACACTGTCCAAAGAAATCCTGCATACTATTAATAATCCCTAGGCTACACTGACAGCCACAATCCTACAACAAATCTATATATGAAATCTGTCTATATCATAAAAATTATGAATAGCAAATACAATTTTCAAAAAGATGAGGTAATTTCTGCTATAGTTAGGAAAAGTAAAATGGCATCTTTGATATCTAAAAAAATGAAGGATATTATGTCTATTAAGACAAGTGCCTTAGTCCTAGAGCTCTAAAAAAGTGACAAGGCAAAGGTTCTTAGCTGAGTACTGTTACAGGAACTGAGGTTTTAGTTTAAACAATATTATTCTCAAGTTCAATATTATTCACAAGTTTTCCTTTAAGTCTAAGAAAGCCTTGTTTAAGAAATTCAGTTCCACTTATTGTTCATCTTAGTTATTAAACTGTGAGATAATATGGTTTTTAAAATTTTCATGGGGTGTCCATCTTAAACTCAAATTTAAGACAAATCATTCTTCAATAAGAGATTATCTTAAAGTTTCTGTTATATAGGAATTCTATGACTACCACTAACTTCAAGTCACTTTAAAAAACCTCTCTCTTTTCATAGGCAAATATAAAATCAAATTCTTAGCTGATTTTCTTTTGTTAAAAACTAATACTGAAATATTCTCTAATAACTACCTTAAGGCAATGAAGCTCTTTCTATCATTTATATAAATTTCTTGGCTTAGGTGCCACTGGATCTACGTAAATATCACTTCTAACATAAAATATTTTTGCTAAAAAGTTAGTGGTTTCAAAAGAAAATTCTCATGAAACTAGAGATGACAGGAATTTAAATACAAAGGCATTCCAGAATAAAGACCATTTACATATAGCAATAGAACTGCCATTTACTTTTTACAAGATTGCCACAGACACATGAAGTTGTGCCCAGGTTTTCTCACTGGATCTCCATGTTGACTAGATGCACTGAATGGAGAAGGCTGAGAACTGTTAGGCTGGCTCTGTACTTGAACAGCTGGTGAAGGTGTCATAGGAGTGTTCTGTGAAAAAGCACAACCACACAGTTTGTGAAATGACACTGAAAAACATTCATATCTTATAGCATAGGCTTATGAATTTGATTACATTGATAGTTATGCACTTCCAACATATAAAATTTATATTTGTAATTTTAATGATTACCTTTTAGAAACTCTTTTAAGAGATAACTAATTTTAGAAATATGTTTAGGAAGTCAAATTCATTTCATATGAATTAGAGCAAGATTGCATTGTTGTTACTATCACAGAATATACATTATTTAGAATTAAGATTTTTTAAATTAATAAAATTGGGTAGAAACACAATTATAGATTAAAAAGAGAAATTATTATAAATTCACCCATTTGATTTACTTACATATATTCTTCACAAAAAAATCAACTGCAAATTATTTCTTCTTTGTATAATATTTCCTTTAAGATTTTAATGAATATAAAACAATATATAGTAAAAAGCAAAGGGAATTTCAGATGTTAAAAATGATGTAACCATATAAGTAAAATGTTGTAAATATTACTTTGCAGCAAAAGCTATTTTAACTAACAACTTTAGTCTTTAAAGTTGCTCGGTTATAAGTTTTGATGGATAATACAAGGATTCTAATTATATGCATAAGTCTTTTTAATATAAGCTACATTTTTTTCTCTTCTATATCCCATCCTTTCTCTCTGAAAAACACATAATAATTATAATGTAGCTTAAAACAATTTGAGGCAATACATTTTCTTTGAAGTTTAATTCAGATTTCACTCATAACATACATACCACAAAGGAAAAAATACTAAATTTCTCACAGAAATGGTAGCACATCATTTTCAAAACACTGTTTAAAGGTAATACATTTAAACTTTGGGAAAATATTAAATATATTTGTTTATTTATAAGGTAATATTGGAAATAGTGGAGCAAAATTAAGTTAAAAATTGCTGAAAACCTCTTACTGAAAGTCATAATAATTTTTTAAAAATAGACAAAACACAAACACATAAGGCCACAGCATAAAAATGAATAAATGAAGAGAATAAAATGCCAAAAGAAAAGGTTCTTAGAAATGTGAAGTCATAAGAACTTTTGAGTTCCAAGTTCTAAGAAAAAAAAAAAAATCTACTTTGGGATGTGATTGAAGTTATTTCTCTAATAGGGTCCCACTCTTATTATTTTATCATGTTGTTAGTGAGAAAACATATACATGCATGAAAAACATGCATTTTAGGGCAGTACAGGTATCATGGGTAGGATGTGGACTTTCCAGCTTGACAGATCAGGACTCAGAATTTCAATCTACCTTTTAACTAGCTATGTGACCCTGGGCAAACTACTTAACCTCTCTGATCCTCAATTCCCTCATCTATAAAGTGTAAATAATAAAATCTAACTTTTGGGATGGTGGGAAGACGAGAGAAACTATACGTGAAGAGCCTGGCTCTGATTCTCAGTAAATGCCAATTGTTACAATTATTATTTATACTAATAGAAAAGTCCAGAGGGAAACCATATTTTGGAGGAAAGATGATGAGTTCACTTTGGAGACAGGGACAGATCAATAAGTGCAATTATCTATCAACAGAAGTTAAAGCTGGGAACATGGATTGACAATCATTCACCTGTGGATTCTTAAAGCCATATAAACTAAGAGTAAGAAAGCAGAACTGGGGGTTTTGGGGGTGGGGGTGGGGAGAGAAGAGGATCAGAGAGAAAGGAAGGGAAGATAACATTAGAATCAATCTATTTATAACAACAACAGCAAAAAATTAGTCAAACTATTTCCTTGAAATGAAAATACTGCATAAAAAATTCCAGGAAACTCTAATAAATAGGAGTAGCCAAAAGGATCAGTTTGAGCCAAATACAAATACTGACACAAATATAATCCCAGAATTTTAACTAAAGGGTAAATTTGTCAGAGCTACCACATTCCTTCATAATGAACTTTCTGGTCCCCTACACTATTACCATTTACATTTGGTATTTTATTGACTCTCCTGTCATATATTTGTAAATTAAGCTTATTTTTGTTTTTATAAGTGCTAACAAAGCTTTATCCTATTTTTTCTTCTTCAATGTAGAACTCTTACTGGTCTCATACAGAAAAGTTAAATAACAGGGAATCATAGGGTATTTTAGCTCCAATTGTTAATGATTAATGAGGGATGTGGCAAGGATAACTGCAGTTAATCCAAGCTGTTAAATTAAGAAGGAATAAAACACATATTAACCAAATGCAATGTGCAGAAAACTTGTAGATCCTAATTCAAACAAAATGTTTAAGAAACACATTTTTAAAGACAACTAGGGAACACTGAGCATGAACTGGGTGTCATATAATATTAAACTACTATTATCCATATAATGTATATATATATATATATTTAAAAGTATTTATAAATATATACTAAAGTATTCATTGGTGAAATGAAATAATGTTTGGGATTTACTTTACTTCAGGGAAAAAAATGGTGGTGGGGAAGAGATGAAACTAGAAAGGCAAAATGGTGACAATATCTAAAGCTGGGTGAAGGATACATGGAGGCTTATTGGCTCTACTTTTCTGTATGTTTAAAAATTTTCACAGTAAAAAACAAGAAACAACAAAAAAAAATAAAGAGAGATAAATATATCAACGAAACAAAAAGAAGTACAGTACTTATAAAAGGTACCAAATGAGAAATTCCAAGACTCATATTTTCTTTGACTAAAGGAGTGTTTTTAGGTTTCCTCCTATAATAAAAAATTACACATTTCTTTCAACAAAACTAATTTTTAAATAGGTTGTTTATATGTTTTTCCAAGTACTACTTAATTACGTTTTAAGAACTAGGTCTTTTACATAAGATGCAAAATATATTTCTTTTAGGATGTAAAAGGGCCCGATCATTAACCATAACCCTAACTCAAATGTGAATGTAAAAGTAGGTCTCAAAATCATGTTTTTGGAATGATCACTCTTCAGCAATATTCTTTACCATTGCTCTACTCTATTGAGGTAGAACTAATTTTTCATATTATAGTACCTCTCCAGTAGTGTGTGACCAGAAAAGTAAAATTACACAAAGAATATGAAATAATTCTGATTCCTTTTGTAATGTAAAATTATCTAAAAATGTTAATGTAGCAGTTTTATTTTTGGCAAAGATATTTCTTTTTGTTAAAATAAGAAATTGTAATCTTGCCTTTATCATCTTTTCAAGAATAAACTACGGCTGAAAAGTCTAGACTGTACTGATGATACTTTCTGATATATGACGGGATTTGAAGTTGTTAAATGTTTACTTTCTTATTAATATTAAGCTTTTAAAAAACCTTAGAATAAGACTAAAATTTAAACATTCAAACTGTGTTAGAAAAACTACAAAGTCATAATTTATTTTTCTCAAAATAAATTATTTACTAAGTAGTAATGAAATACTGTGTTCAATTCTAGCTACACATTTTGAAAGCCACTTAGAAAATGGAACCGGTTGAGGTAAACAGGATGATGAATAAACCAGACACTATAACACCTAAGGTCTAATTGAAATGAATAGGAAAATACACTCTAAAGAAGAGGTGAGTAAGGAGAGATACTTTTAAATGCTTGTAAGGAAAAAGAATTAGATTTACTCTAAATGTGATATAAAAGAGATTACATTTAGTCTAAATGTAGTACAGATCTTTAGAGAACAGAATTAAGACAATAACAGAAATCACTGGAAAAGAGGTCTCTGTGAGCGTGGGAGAGTTCATTCAACTCTTAAAAATGAGGGTTATGGACAAGATAATATCTAAGGCTCTTTCTGCTCTAATATTCCCTTATTTTCCTAAACTATCCAGTTTTTTTCCTCTTATTAAGTATAACTAGATAATATATACATACCAAGCCTGTCTTATAAGAACACATTGAAATGTAAACAAAAAAATACGTTTAGTGGTAATGACTTTAGTTATTACAGTGTACTACTAGTCTACTAATCTAAGCAGTAATACTCTTTAAAAAAAAAAAACATTAAAATGACATTCTTGTGACTCTTGCTAAAATGATTTTCTATGGCTATGACTAAACACTGCCCCCTTGAGGCTGCAGGTATGCTTTCTGATGGGTTGAGTAACTTTTCAAACGCTTTATCAAAGAAAGAAAGGGACCAGGAAGATACCCATATTCAGTGTTGGCACTATTTCAGAAAGGATTCATGTATGAAGGACAGGAAACTGAGGAGCAGCATCTATAAAATGCCTTAAATAAGTACATCCTTAAGTAAACTATCTTTATATACAAGAATTAGGTATGGCATCAGATCATGGGATGAACAGATACAGATATACTCAACATGTGTTTTACATGCTCCTGAAAAAGACAAGTCTTTAGGTAAGTATTTATAACTAATTTTCTTTCATTTTTATTATTTTACATGCCAATCTAATACTATGCCTCCAGCAGATACAAATTCATGAATAGTGGAAGAGAGTACGACTTTCAGAAACGGTACCCATATTGCACTCTAACTTGCAAATGTAACAGATTGAAAAAAAATAGTTACAAATAAAGAAATGTGCCTTGAAGTACAATTTATTTTGTATTTATATAACCTACCCAGCTAAATACTACTTAAAAACAAAATCTATGGCTATATTACTTTCACATATCTTTCTCCTTTATTTGTTGCTAGCTTTTTTTCTGTAATGAAATTAATACAGCTGATTAATGGGAGTGAGAAGGAACAAAACTGAGCAAAGAAAAATTAAGTAACAATGGTATTAGGAAGGATTACCCATTGGCCATTCTCAGCAGGGACGTTTCCCTGCAGTCTTTCCAGCTCTGAGCATTCTGCAAAAGTCTGGAAGTCCCTTCTTGGGGTAAAGGTGCCTCCTTAACATCCCCAGACCCCTTAAAATGGTGGAAATAACAAGGTATGGCTAAAAAAAAAAAATCACATTTAAATTCCTCTATTTCATTTACCCCTTTAAAGTACCAATTCAAATAGTGAATAAAATGGTGTTAAACCAAGGCCTAAAATGCAACTTTGAGAGTATATAAAGAAATTTAAAGACCCTGGGCAACAATGGAAATGGTCTTTTATCAGCAGGCTCTTGAGAAGGCCCAACAGCCTCCCTTCAAAGGAAACTTATGATTCCATCTTGAACAGTTGATAATTTTTTAGCCTTTATAGGTACCTTATCTTATATATAAAGATAAAATATACCTGCACCATTACTGAGTGCCAGACCGTGTAGCAGGCACTGTGCTAAGAGTTATACATACACATCCTGTTTTTTTGTTTCTCATTCTCACAGACACCATGTATGTTATGTCTCTTTTTCCTTGCAAAGTTATAAATTTCTACATGCCAACCAAATACCAACTTTAGACCGTAGCTATTTTAAATAAACTACATTCCTGGAGAGAATACATAAAAAGTTTATACACATTTTTCAGATTAGGAATAAAGTATATTAATTTTATGGCTTGAGTTAGATGTATGCATGTCCAATATGTTAAATTCTAGCATTAATATCCTAAAATTATCATTCGGTGGTACTCACATCCTATAACCTAGTAGTTAAAATAATCAATATGTTACATATAAAAGGGATATCTAGGACTTTACAAAGAAATCTTTTAGAATAGTGGAGAAATGGGTTAATAGCATGAGTTTTGATTTCAGACACACACCCAGGTTTCAGTCCTAGTACTACCTCATATTAGCTGGTAACCGTGGGCGAGTTATTTAGCATTGGAGGGCCTCATCTTTAAAATGAAATTAAAATTTTTACCTAATAGACTTTCTTTGAGGATCAAATAACAAAATGCTTTAGTGCAAAATTCCCAACACAGGTCCTAGTCTTAGCCAGTATTGTTGTTCGTTTTATGTTATTTAGGTACCATTATTGAATATAACCACACTGGAAGGTTGACACAAAAAATGAGGGTGGATGAAACAATTCCATAGTAATAGAGGTTTTCTCTAATTTGGCTTGGTCTACTATAACTCTTTGGGATTATAAAGGAATCTAAAAGGAAAAAAAGTCAAACACATAATCAAGATGAATTGGGAAATTATTAAATATAAAATTAAAACAATGTGTTGAATGCTTACTATATGTTAAACACTTCATTACTAAAAAAAACTTTTTTAGTGTGCTTAATAAATGAAAAACTCAACTTGTAAAAGTCTGAGTAAAAATGATTTAGTATTTTCCACCAAAACTCCTTATTAATTATTGCCATGTACATAATATCCACTAATGAATACTCAACCTATTTAGGTAGCTTGAAATAGATCTAAGCAATACTAACATATGAATTAAAAACCTCATTCTGCCCCCAGAGCAGCTTTATCCATTCACATGAAGAAAGACGCATATTAGTGAATGACGTGCTCTGAAGCAAGGGATTCTTCGTTTTTTCATCTTCCATTTTGCTCCCCCACCACCACCCCTGCTTTGCCATCTAGATTTGGTACCAATACCAACAATCTGCTGTTATCATCATAAGCACAGAGAAGAAACCCAAGCCAGAAGAATGCTAGAACAGTTGGCAACAGTCACAGAAGGTTCTGGCTATATAGTAATTAGGAAAGAGAGAATGAAGAAGTAGTAATCCAGGAAATAGCATACAAGATTGTCCTTAAAATCTTTACAGGCTGATTGGACCCTCAATTCAGTAGCACTGATTCAAGAAAACACTTTTATTCACTAAGGCATGCAGAGACAGGATAGTATATATTAAAAAGGGAAGAGCAGAAACATGACAGTAGAGCAAAGGAATAAGAGACACAAAATTTAAAATACTGGAATAGCTGAAACAAATTGAAATTATAAGAAATAAACCTTTTTAAAGAATAAAGGCAACTAATTCAATACATAGATATAATAAGAACACACTTGATAAAATTCTTATGGAATTCACCTTTTTTACAGAAGTACTGTGAAAGGAGGCACAAAAATACACTCATGTCAAAACCAAATACAGAAATCCCTTTTTGGAGAACCCTTAGCAACCCCGCACCCCCCTAACATAGGAGACTAAGTTACGTTTTAAGAATTCCCCCAAAGACGTTAGATTAGAAGTGCTTCTCTTGCTTGGCTCTACAAAATTACTAATTTGGGTCTATAACAAAATAGAAAGATGCTTTAAACCATGTGCTAAAGTTAACAACTGAAAACTGTTTAATATTATAAAAAACAGAGAAAAATAAAAGAGCACAACAGCTTAAGTACATTGATGAGCCGACCCAATTAACTTTTCAAGGTAAAACATGGAAAAACAGTGCATTTCCCCCTCAAATCATATTAACACATCAGGATTTCTGTAAGAGAAATGTGATACGAGAATGACTCACCTGTGGGACCACATTCTGTACGTAGGTTGATGGGTGCTGCTGCTTTTGCTGAACAGCACTTTCTATTGCTACTTTAGCTACAGTGCTTGGATCTGCTCCTGCTGGCACGGCAACCATTGTTGCACTGCAGCCAGCATTGTTGGGGTCACTGATTGTAACAATTCTAACTCCCACTTTATTTGGAATTCCTGTGACTGTTTCCCTATCATTATCCTCTGCTGGCCTCTTCACAGTTTTGCATTCTGCTGTGCCATTTGTAGACCGAACGTCAGATGACAGGGCAGGAAAATGGGACACTCTTGATCCTGAGTGGGGAACGGCTATGATTTGATGCCCCTGTATAACAGAGGTTGTAGAATGTGGTGAGACAACTACACTTGGGCGTTGCTGAGGCACATCTGAATTCAAACTTGAAGCTAGAGGTCCATTAGGCAAATCAGTACCACTAAATTGCTGTGTTGCCACATTTGAAGCCTCCTGTATACTGCTCACAGATGGCGAACCACCCAAAGTTAATACAGGTCCATTAGAAATTCTTTCTAGTTGATCACCTTTGGCAGTATCTTGCTGAGTGGCATCGAAAGTCCCTTGTGGTTCCACTGGAGATATCTCACCATTTCCTACATGATTGGAAGTTTTGTGATTTGGAATGTTTTTGCTTAAATGAGAACCATCTCCTTTATCAAAATCACAGATTCCATTAACTAGAGGTTTTTTCAAATCACTTTTCATATCCTGCATGTCCATTTGTTCTGAGTTCTGTTTTCCAGATGCTCCATTCTCACCTAATTCTAATGATGGCCCATTACTGATTAGTGAGCACTGATTAGCCTCACTTTGAATTTTCCCTGAGTTTGAAGGAGGTAGACTTGAGTCACTGTACTTTCTCCCATTTAAAAGACTTCCCACCTGCATTTCATTTTCCTTCGTATCCCCATTGCTGGTGTTCATGGTTCCTCGTCTGCAGGATGGGTTCTCCATGACTTCAATTTTACGTTCATGAACGTGTAAACCTGTTGCTTCTTTTGCTTCCTCTTCCTTTTGGCAAATTATTTTATCACCTTTGAATGGGGGAGTAGCAGTAGTACAAGATGATTGTCCAGCTGGAGATGCTTGAGAGGCTGGAAGCGCTTGCACCTGAAGTCCAACTCCTGCCTGGGTCCCGCTCATGGTAATTCCTGCTGGAGCAATGAGCTGAGTTGCATTTCCCTGACTCACAGTTGCAGTTGCAAAACTTGTATTTGGCACAACTGTTATAGTTACCTGGTTGCCAGAAGTCCCTTGGAAAATGGTTGCTGGGCTATTTGAGATCAGCGGACCTGGCAATATTTGTAAGTTCGAGATGGGCACGGTTTGCACTCCCCCTGTGGGTGGCATCGCACTTTGGACCAACTGAACATTTTGCTGCCCAACCAATAGCTGCTGAGCTGGAGTTTGCCCCTGCACTCCAAAACCTGCTGCTTGATTATTGGCCACCTGGTATACCACCTGAGGGCTAGGAGCTCTTGCATTATTAGGGGGAGGAATCTGTGGAGCTGGGAGAATAAGCTTACCACCCGGAGTTGAAGGACCACGCTTTGGAAGCAGCAACTGTTTTATCAGACTCGACTCACCAGAAGCAGGCTGCCCAACTCCTGCATTTGTTTGCTGTGGTTGAACCTGCATTTGTACTTGTTGTGGCTGCTGAACTTGTACTTGTACCTGTTGTGGTGGGGGTGCTGGTGAATGCTGCTGCTGTTGCTGCCTTTTCACAGATAGCATTTGACTGACAGTAGGAGGTGGTCCCTGTGACTGAGGGGTGGAAGAAGATGACACGGCAGTAGGGACCTGGCTATTAGTAGCTGGGACAGGTGATGGTGAGGAAGATGGAGTAATGTTTGGTTGTCCAGCTAGCTGAACTGCCTGACCAGCCGGAAGAGCTGCTGGATTAGCAAGAACAATTTGGTGAATGGCTGGTGCGTAAGCTTGACCTTGTTGAGCCGGCTGACTTACAATCACTACGCTTTGTTGGGTTGGCTGCTGTGGTTGTTGAATAGGCTGTTGGACCACCGTTGATGAAACTTGCTGAGAAGGGAGAGGTTTGGGTGCAATGTTCTGAAACCCTACCCTTGAGGGCTGTGGACTCGGGACACCAGCAATGGTAACCATTTGTCCTGTAGCTACCTGAAAATTCTGTACTGAAGTTGCCGAGACAATGTTGGACGCAGAAGTCGTTACGTACTGTGGGGGTGCTATGAGAACAGTGTCCTGTGGCTGACCGCCAGCTGACGTCTGCTGAGACGAAGTCTGCACGGGTTGGGGCGATGTGGTGATTAACTGTTGACCCTGTGAAACTGCAGAAGTACATGCTGGCATGTTCTGTACTCTGCCAAATATGTGACTCTGTGGGACACCTTGCTGAATTACCGTAACAGGAGTGCCGGAAGGTATCTGTCCCGGTACCACTGTGTGTAATGGAGACTGTTGTGGAATTACAGATGGATGGTGAAGCAATGTCTGGGAATTCACAACTGTAACAGGTTGGGGCCCTGTACTATGATTCTGAACCACAGAACTCTGAGCAGCTCCTCCTCCCACAGCAATAGTAACAGGAACTGCTGTCTGGGGTATAGAATTCTGGATTACTGTAGCCTTAACGACTTCACAAGGAATTGGAGCTTTATTTTGAATGACAGTCACCGGAGCATTTTGCTGCTGGTGGGTATGAACTGAAGGATTTGGTGGAATTCTCGAAACAGTCTGTGCCACGGTATGAACACCTTGTACTGGAAAAGACATTTGTGTTGCAGTCAAACTTGAAGATTGGTTGGTAACAGGAGTCCTCTGAAAATGGTTTCCTACAGTTTGTGGTCCGTGAGGGATTCCTGAAAATATAGGGAAAAGTCAAAATTCATAATGAAATGACTGCAAAGCTGTATGTAGAAATTATTTTACTCAATTTGAGAGAAAACAGTCTTAAGAAATTAACAAGTTTGCATCATATGAATCTGATAAAATAAGAGAACGAGAAATAAAATGTTACTGGAAAAACAAGGAAAAGTTACACATCTTAAAGGTATATAAGCTTTCATTTAGTCTTCTTATTAAATCGGTAATATTTAAAACACAATAAAAATTAATACCTGCGGGTGAAGGACTTGGAGATACATCAGGAACAGAATCAACACGAACAACGGGAGTAGAAACAGGTTGCTGCTGATAGTACATCTGAATGGGAAGTGGGATAGCCCTCCTTTTTACTCCTACTACATGAATATGTGCCTGCCCATTGTTACTGGAATCCTCCACCCTCTTCACTGTATGATTTGGAAAGACCGTTCTGTAAAGTACACACATACTCAGTTTTAATAACTAGCACATTAACAAAAACCACTAACTTCTAACTGCTACACGAATGGCAGCAGCATATTCACTGCTACTTATGTATGAACTAGTATGAATCATAGTTATATTCTGCAAGGGTGGGAAGCAAGGAATTAAATATAAAAGGTCAATTCTCCAATTTTAAAAATCATTATTTATTAACACTGTTGGGTTTAAAACAATTCTACTGTAATTAACAAAAAAGCTGCATCTAGGCAATGCCTATTTGATGAACTTTGCAAAATATCAAAACTCCATGGGACTTCCCTGGTGGTGCAGTGGTTAGGAATCCGCCTGCCAATGCAGGGGACATGGGTCCGGGAAGATCTCACATGCCGCAGAGCAACTAAGCCTGTACGCCACAACTGCTGAGCCTGTGCTCTGAAGCCCACGAGCCACAACTAATGAAGCCTGCATGCCTGGAACCTGTGCTCCGCAACAAGAGAAGCCATCGCAACAAAGAGTAGCTCCCACTCGCCACAACTAGAGAAAGCCCATGCACAACAGCGAAGACCCAATGAGGCCAAAAATAAAAAGATAAACAAATAAATAAATGTATATATATTTAAAAAGCCATAATATTTGAGGACGGAGTTTAGTTATAGACTATTAGTCAAGACTTAAAAGGGTGAAAGCCATGTCTTTAATGCATAAAAGTAGGTGCAAAAAAAGTAAACGTGATTTCTTCCTTTTCTTTCTTTGATAAGCCTAGTAATGGTTGACCACAAACACCAGATATGATTTCCAAAATTCCCTTGTATTTAAAATTCCATCACACTACAATCTAACTATACAAAATTTCAAGTAGTGGAGATATTTCAAACTAGGTAGATAGCTGATGTGTTCTCTAAAGAGCAAGGGGTGTTGTAAATGATGAAAATTGACTTTATTTAAAGTTATGAAATATAAATCCTACCTAAGACATTTGTAAAATCCAGTTGATGTTAGGATTCCACCACGAGCCAATTTACTGCAAGTTGATAGGTACTCAGAATACATTTCTGCTCGAGAGACAGAACAATCTGGATTTACTTCAAAATGAGCATTTAACCTAAAAGCGGAGAAAAATATATGGCATTATGCAATATACTATAGGAGAGTCCATACTTAAATATACAAAACCATTTGAAGGCAATGTGTTATAAACTAATAATTATGTCTATTAATCAAATTTCACTGTCTCATGTATTATTAACAAAAATACATGCTAGGTTTTAGACAGTAAATAAAATAAAAAGAGATTACTTAATCATACTTATTTTAGTATAAAAAAATCATTATCAACAAATATAAAAACTGGGATGTGAGTACACCAGCAGGATTGGTCTGCTGGCAACAAATATACTACAACAAATTTTATTCAGTGAATACTCAGGTTCCTGTCTTGTAATAATCAAAATATAACAGAAGTTCCCAATTAAGAGTTGTTGGCGATGTGACAAATGGAGGAAAAACTGAACTTAAAGTTAAACTTCTGTTGCTCTTGGATTAAATTTCTTCAGGAAAAACTCTCCCAAAGCTTTTAACTACTTCCTAAAACAATGATACTTCCCATGCTTCACACTCCCCTTCCCCTTCCGAGAGTCTATTCCTAATCAATTACAAGGTAATTCAAACTTCAGTTTGTCTTTGTCATAAAGTGACTTCACCTATAAATTGGGATTGGAGGCCTAGGGCTCTTTCTAGGACTCACCATATACATGACAGGCCAACCTACAGCTGTTTCTTATTAACTGAATCAAATGATAATTATGATAAAATAGTTTAAAATGCTTCTCTCCTCCTCCTCCCTAGAAATGGCAGAAATATGCAACAGGGATTTATAAGACCAAGTCTATAACACACACACACATTTTACATTGGATGTGGTACATATTTTTTCCAACTTTCATAACCCTTTGAGTACTGAGCTTTCAAAAAGACCAGACACAAAAAACTTGTTTTGGTTTCAATATAGAAGATAAATATTTCCAAATATTATTGGATAAGATTCATCATATATAAAGGGTCAAGGTGTAACAATATAGAACGTGAGGAAAAAGCAAATAATTAGAGATATTACCATAAACCTGATTTAAGCAAAGTGGAAAAGTAGAGAAAATAGTCATAGGAACACAGATAACAAAGAACCAAAAATATGGAACACAGAGTGAAGGAGCATGGAATGGGAGAAAAATAATGTTAGAGAATGGGGGAAAAGGGATCAAAGAAAGAAAATTTTTAAAGTAATACATCATTGAAAAGTGATCTTACATTTCAATCTGTTAATCTTCTAAAGAATTAAAGTTGAAATTCATAAACAATGTAGAGGCAACTAGCCATGAAAAAATGAAACGGTTCTAACCAAGTCTACATTTCTTTTTTTCAGAAAGTGGCTGAGATGTGACCAGTCAGTCTTCTCAAGAAAATATTATTTTCAAGTTGATTATTTCAATGTAGACATACTGGCTATTCTATTATTTGATTAGTTACCCCTTACTACTCACAAAAAGGAAAAATTAACTAGCAATGAATGAGAAGCTTTGCTTTTGCTCAAAAAGAGGGACATTTAACAACAAAATCTGGTTCTATTTTCTTAAAGTCAGTCCAATTCAGTTTTAATAAAACATTAATTTAAGAAAACAAATTCTATAATCTGACAAACCTTATTTTCTACAAAGCCAATGATAACTTTTAACACAAATTTTACTTGAAAAGGAGTGGTGTAATTTAATGAAATTCTAGTCAAAGACTATTTTACTCTGAAAATTCTGATAAATATATATTTTTTCAAACTATTCCAAAATACAGGTGAAGTGATTTTACACTGCCCTTTCTTTGTATAAATGATATCCTACCCTAACTAAAAAGAAATACAGAGTAAAACATTCTGGATGACTGCTGAAATACATTTCCTTTTCTCATTTGCTTTATTCTTCCCAAGGATAAAGCCTTAATAGAAATAGACCACTTACCACTGACAAGCAAACTTCTCACTATCTATTTCCACTATTCCTGGAGGTGGAGCAACATGCTGTGCTACAACTGCTCTGGAAGCTAAAGAAAAAAATACATTAGCTACATCATTTTTTAAAACTATATGCCATATTTAGTTAATGGATACTGAACCAATTAATATTGACAATGAATACCTTTTAAAAAGGTGTATAAACATATTGAAAATATACAAATTTGAGAAAGAAACTTATAATGGAGCACATATTATACCAGGCACTATCTTAGATGCTTCATACAAACTATTTTTTTAACCTCGCAATCATCTGAATAATAACGATAATATGGATTATTTCACTAATATAAACTCTATTTTTTCCATTGTCAGACACTGAGTTTTAACTTTATCTATATTACCTTTCTTAATTCTGTGAGGTGGGAACCTGAGACTCAAAGTGATTAAAATAACTAGGCAAAGGTCACACAGCACAACACGTCAATAAATAAGCATCTCTCAGTTTAGTTACAGAAGCAGATTGCATCACAAAGAATTTCACTTCTGAATTTAAAAGATTAACATTAACTCTATAAGTGGCATATATAAAATTTCTGGGTATGATGAACAAATAGCTAACTTCTATGTTGGAACTAATGAAAACAAGAAAAGTAAGAGATAATATAAACTTAGTCATATTACAGTAAGTTTATAATAAAATATGAATCTTACATATTTATAGATAAAAATTATACTGTTTCACCATTGAATTAGCATTATTAACTTACACTTTTTAAACCTACAAAATGTACCTACTTTTTTTCAGGTGACATTTTAGCAAAACTTCTCAGAACCCTCAAAAAAAAAAACAAATGAATTTCTAAATTATGGGAACTAGAGGAGCCCCACAGCTCAGCCCAATCTGTGAATGATCTGAAGCAATCTTGACCTTTGTCTGATGAGACCCCAGGCTTCCACTGGGATACAGCTAACAGCAGCCAGCCAGTTGTAAATATTTATTCTGTATTAAGCCATTTATATTTATGTGATTTGTTTTAATCTTCTATATAGTTCTAAATTTAACTGTCCCCGTTTTGCAAATGAAAAAATTAAAGCTCAGAAATTAAGTTCACAAACGAACACATGATGGAAATAGCAGAGCTAGAGATAGGGTGTAGCTGGAAAGCCTTCTTTTAGGGGTGCTGAATTTGAATTCAGGTCTGTCACATTTCAGAAGCCATATTGTGATATTCTGCTTCTTAATAGAACATAATAATTAGAACCAAAATTATTTTCCTTGGGCAACCCCAGCCTATCTGTTTTCTTCTCTAACTTGATGACACTGTTACAGAAAATACCCTTCTAGGGCCTAAACCTATGTAGAAATCTTCTCCCCTTTTCATCATCAATTATACTCTCAGAATATACCCTACTCTGACTGAAATCTGAATCAAATAACAACCTATTGCAGGAAACATTAGAAACTATGTTGAAATTATGAGAAACTTTATAAACAATGCATAAAGAATGATACAGCCTCAATTAAATTAAAAGCATAAACCTGAAATGTATAATTACTATAAAAGTGGCTACAAAATGAAAAGCATTGTCCTCAGGATACCTGAAGACATTCCAAAGGATACAAAGGCACTTATACTTTAAGAGGAATCAATTTTCAGATACTCAAAGTTTTGTATATATTCCTTCCTAAAACTGCTTTGCCTGAAAACATGACCTCCTCTTTGATGACTGCTCTTTAACCATCTTGGAATAGGAAGTCTTAACTCTCACCCATCCTTTACAGCACTGTAAGATACAGTTAAATGCATGACTCTGGAGCCAGAGAGGCTGGCTCTAAAGTTCCATCACTCACTAGCTGGAAAAGCTATTTAACCTCTGACTATAAAATGGGGAAAAGTAACAATACATTGACCTCATAGATCATCATGAGGATTAGAGGAGTTTATATGTAAGTCACTTAAAACAATGCCTGGCACGTAAGTGTTACTATGTTAGCTACGATGATGATGACGATGGTGTAAAAACCTCTGGAATACCAAAGGGAGAAGTGGAAATATTAGTGTCCACAAAACTTCTTTAAACCAAGGTATTAGGGTAGGGCTTCTGGTCTATCCCAGTGTTTTATATATTATAGTTAAGGGCAATGTAGGGCATTAGAAATTGGGTATTCTGGCCCTTTGGTGTGTTCTGAATTCAGATATATTATAAAGTGATGACAATTTTTGCTTAATGTCCTTTCCTCCTCTATCCCTCAATTACTATCAAAGAGTGCATTACTTTTGAGACAATCTTGTGTAAGTAAAGCATTCAGAATATTTTAAAGTAATATTGAAGGTGGTGGCATCTTATTTCATTCACATGACAAACTCATGACAAGTTTAACTATCTCAGAATTCTGAAATAAGGAAGGTATCAATGGGAACACAAAGTAACATGTTTTCTTGGATTGAAAAATACGGTTGGACTTTTTCTAAATAACAAATTGAGGCAAGACACTTTTGATAATAAAGACTAACTTTAACCGTTAGATTATGTGGCAGACATTTTCTATAACTGAATGAGGTAAATCTCCAGTGCCAAGACTTTGACAAAAATGTATTCATGCACATGATAAAAAGCTATGTAAATATTCCTAACCCAGTGGTCCTCAAAGTATAGTGCCCTGGCCTGAAGCATCAGCATCTCATGGGAACTTGTTAGAAATGAAAATTCTCCAATCCACCTGAATCAGAAATTCAGGGTATGGAGCCCAGAAATCACTTAAGCCCACTGGGTGACTCCGATGCACCGTAAAGTTTGAGAACCACTGTGCTAACACTTCCTGAATATATTAGGTTAAACAAGGTACATCTAAGTAAAAGAGCAGCAACTTATAATTTACAGTCATATCTTGTTAATATCTTTTTGATACATTTTCAATAAACTTAAAAGTAAGTATATATAATGACTGGGCAACAAATAATTTTATAAGTCAAGTACTGTTAATTCTTTGATTTCAACCAAAACAAAGGAGAACTCAAAATGTCAGAAGATCATTAAATACAATTTTAATAATTTTTAGATAATTCTGAAGAAATTTAAAGAATTTTAAGTTCTACCCTCATCTATTTATTGATGTGAACTAGATTTCCAACTTAAATCTATAAAAAGGAAAAACAGATAAAATTAATGCTGAACCCAATTTTATTCTAGCAATAAAAAATATTCATTCAGGGCTTCCCTGGTGGCACAGTGGTTGAGAGTCCGCCTGCCGATGCAGGGGACACGGGTTCATGCCCCGGTCCGGGAAGATCCCACATGCCGTGGAGCGGCTAGGCCCGTGAGCCATGGCCGCTGAGCCTGCGCGTCCGGAGCCTGTGCTCCGCAACGGGAGAGGCCACAACAGCGAGAGGCCCGCGTACCACAAAAAAAAAAAAAATTCATTCAGCGACACACTAGAGTAATACTTTCCAGAGAACAAGGGGAAAAATGTCTTGTCTATCTCATTAAGAGATGTACTTCCAATAATTGTATCTTTTATTTAATAATTATTTACAAAAATCTGTAATATATTTACTATTGATTTATGTACTATTTATTACTAAAACTTGTAACAATAAAATAAATTTTTAAACACTTACAGCTTTACAACAGAAGCCTGAAAAACTTTAAATTAAAATGTCTAGGTAAGCATTGATAGGGTGGTGGATATGAGTTCAAGGAGAAAGAGGGATAGTATAAAATTTCTAATATTACGAGTTTGTGTTATTTTTTAAATGGATGGTGGTAAGCATCAATATTCCACTGGATACAAAAAGTGTTGTAACTTTTATTTTGAAATATCAATTTAATATACACAAAAACATATTATTTGCAACTATTTAAATTATGACAAAGAAATTCAGATGTCAACTTAAAAATGGGTGAAAGGTCATGCAAGTTTTCATAGTGATGAGCAGAAGTGAGCAAAAAGTTTGAAGATGACCATTCCATTAGAAAGCAGTATTAAACAAACTATGGGGGGAAAAGCCAAACTATAAGTGTTTTAACTAATCAAACAATTCAGAGTTGTCATTCACGATGAGCAAATAATAAAGTGCTCACCAGCTCAAAAATGAACTCTTTTAGGTTCTTAGAGGCCTATTCAAACTTCTATCAATGACTTACTACTACGCAAGCAAGCCACAACTCTCAATATTTAATTTTATCCATTTGCCAATGAGGATCAACTCTTAGTTTGGGGGGTGGGTTCATTTGTTAAGGTCACAGGTCAGCAATAAGGCAAAAAATAGTAGTTTTCATCAAAATTACCTTTGAATATTCTTCAAATGACCCATTATAGTTCAATGTATCACTGACAATCTATTAATTCCACTCTTTGTTGAACAGTTTCTCTATGGCCCTCAATTAACTTAATCTTTTAAATTAATTTAAAAGTTTCTCCTTTAAGAATAAAAGTATACCCCCACTACCCACTTAACTGGCAGTATGAACTGTTTCATTTCCTTTTCAAGGTTGAGAAATATTAATTTCTGATCATCGATTCTCCAATATGTACTGGGCTCTTTAACATCTACTGCCTATGGATGAAAGCTCACTGAATAGATCAGCAGTCAAAATTACCTACTTATTTCATGCCTTCTATTACTGTCCAGTTCTGTTAGTTGAATTCAAGTAAGTTAAATGCACATATGATACAACTCTACCATATACTGCAGAAAGACATAATGGAAATCAATGAGATATGCGATACATATTACATACTTTGTGTAAATAGAGTATACAATTTTGATAATATTAAATGAGAGGAGAACAAGACAGCTGGAGAGAGATGAGGAGAGTCTGAACTGAGTCATAAGTACTGGCAATCAAAAAGGCCAGATAGAGTATTTAGGAAGACTCAACAAGATTTGGTGATTAAAAGAATGTGGTAGTTAAAGATTAAGGATAATGAGATTTTTGTTTTAAGGATAGTGGGAGAGGTTGAGAAAGATCTAAATGTATTTCTAGGCTGAAGAAGCAAGTAAAGAAAAAGAGGTTTAAGATATAGGAATGAGTAGCTGGGAAAGACTGATATTCAGAGTACAGATTCAGAAGTAGTTAACATCTCTTCCTGACACAAGGGGTTGAAGGAGAATGAGTTCAGATACTAATAAGTTTATAAGGGAAGGGGGAAGAAGTTGAAGAAATTCATGCCACACAGCTCCCAGAGTAACTACAAAGTGTTAAGATCAACTGAGAAAGTGAGCATCCTCCATTAAAAAACAAGGAAAGAGAAATGTCTTGGGAATGGTAAGAGAGCAGGTGAGGTGAAAGATGGATTGTTTTTGTTAGGACAAATGAAGGTGGAGAACAAAAAGGCTGAGAGTGCTAAAATATAAAAATTGTAACTCATAATGAACCAGGAGAAAGAAGTCCAAGAGCTGAAGGACAGGTCCGAATTCTAATTAAAGATATTTGAATTAAATAGCATTGACCCATGGGATCCTAGGAAGGGTGCACAAGTACAGGTATATACACATGTATTAGCATTTGTATACACATGCACACATGTCTGATCCTACTGATTCTGTGGTGTTTGGTCCAAGATTTAGAAATAATAGGGGTATTATACTTATGTATTCTGATGACCACCTGAGAGAATTATAAGGCAGCATATGATTACCCAATTCCTGGTCTATCAATTTCCAATGACTGAAATCACAAACCCATTAGGGCACTTAATACTTTCACAGTTGTGAATAATAATCCCTAATCCACACTACTCTAAATCCTTCTCAACTTCATTTCTCTATTATACTATTCTTCCTCTGTGCTCACGTTGATCCTGCTGCTCCTGGAATGTATAATGTCTAAGAAATTAAAGTACATACTCAATTCTCATTTAGGCTACTCTACTATAAAATATCAGTTCCCTGTGCTGCATATTTAAATTTATCTGTAGTATTAAATCTGACATACCAATAACCCCATTGAAAAAGATTATACAAAAACACTAACCTGGGGCAGATGCTACATGGGTCTGGGTTTGGACTTGCTCTACAGCTTGTGGCCTAATTTCAGATAAAATTTGATGACTGGAACTTGGATGTTCGACGAGTTTTACTGCAGCCAGTGCATCGGGGCCAAACATCTGAATATCCATGGAAACCAGACACACTAACATGTCTAAAATAAAAACCAACAGTTATTAGTCAATAATATTGTAAAACAATGACATCGTTGAAAAACACATGCTATACATATATAAAACGCTGCTTCTCAAATGCCAGTCTGTGAATCATTGTACATCAGAATTATCTGTGGATCCTTAAAAAAGATTTTTAGGCTCAATCTCTGAAGACTGATTTAGAAGCTCTGGAGTGGCTGTTAGCTATCTTCATTTTTAAAAAACTTCCCAAGTGATTCTGATGTGTAGTCAGATTTAGGAACCACTGATAATGGAAAGTACAGCTTAATTTCTCAATAGTAATACTTTTCAAGCCAAATCTTTATTAACTCTGATTTTAATATTTATGTCAAAGAAAGAAATCATTTGAATCACTGAGTAATATGTTAACGTGACTTGTTTTAGTAAGTGTGTTTAAAACTGACAACCCATTGAACTCATTGAAGGTGAGTTCAATGATTTTGAAGATAATACCACTACTAGCATTTCTAGGAAGAGAAGGAAGCTTGTTCCACTCAGCTTTAGTTGCTTAATAGTAGCAGCTGACCACTTGAAACAGATGGACCTGCCCCCCAGAGTCAGACATAGCCATCTTGTTGATTTCAAATTTAATATATAGTAATAGAAATAAAGAGAAGAAGTAAAGATTACTGATAGCCACATGCATCCTGGTTTACACATAATAGAAGTTTCTTGCTTATCTAAAATAGACAGAAAGAATAACACAAACAAGCGTGTCTGAAAGGGTAATGACTCCTCAAAATAAACAGTAAGCCCCAAATATCAATTGTGATTTTTTACAGCAACCACATTAAATATTTTTTCCTTAATAAAGAAAATAACTTAAATGCTTTTTGTGGTTTAGTCTTACCTATGCTCTTTTCTACTTTTGCAATTTTTGTGCAAGCTACATCTCCCATTTCTGTGAGCATATATAGCACCTCAAGTGTTGAGATTACGAGCAGCACATCAGGTAAAGTGAGATGACAAATGATCTCTCTGTATGAGTCCTGATCGACATATTCACAAATCAAAACACCATTATCCTCTGCTTTGCAAAGATTTCCCAAAATTTCCATGCCTGAAAAGCATACACACACAAACATGTATTTGTCTTTTAAAAGATGATAAAAAGCTTGTGTACTTTAGACAATGAGAAACTTAAGTGAGCGCTTACCCCTCATCTTTAAAAATCTATCCCTTGACATCAGGCATTTTGTAACAGTATGGAACATCAGATGAGTAGTTTTGAAATCAACAGGATCCAATAAAAGCTGGAAAAAAAAAAAGGACACTACTGTTTAGGTAGGCTTCTTCCAATTTAGATCCAAATGTATATTTCAAATTTAATAAAAATGAGCCGAACAATGTTACGTAACTTTAAAAAATGTAATTACTGTGAGAATAGCCATCAATGAATCTGGAGCATCATTTCAAATATTTCTCTTTTTCCACAAAAGTGTGTAATACCTTTAGGCAAAAACTATATGTAAGCATTTAATATTCTATAATTATGGCAAATATAACAATCCCACATCCTAAAATTTTAAAGTAAATATTGTGCTAACTATAAAAACTGTTTTAAGCTACTGTCACATGCTTACCTCAGCTGCAATATTTCCTAATGTGTCAAGGCCTAATTGCCTTAGAGAAATAAAATGACTATGTGCAGAAAGTAATAGGAAACGGAGACAGGTACGATTAGCTGCCAAGAGCTTAACATTGCCCTCCTCAAAGGAAAGATTTCGCAAAATCACTGCAATCTGAAGTACCCGTTGTCCTTCAATATCATTAATGCCCAGCTTTCGAGGTGGATGAAATAAAGATTCCCAAATCCATTCTCCTGATGTACCTTCTACAAGAGAAGAAAACATATTTTACTTAAACTGATATTTCACTTATTATTATTGATATTTCAAAGTTATTTAAAATATTTTCTCATTGACTTACCATGAGACTTGTTTCTGTCAGAAATGAGGTCACGTACTTCATTATCATCAACAATGTCTTTCCAAAACTGTAATGAGAAATTATTACACTTAGTTCTGACAATTTGAAATAACTATTCTATTACTTTAAAAATAGTCACACATACTAAAACTATAATAGTTCTACTATTTTTAGTTCAAGTAGATATCATTGTATTCTACGTACTTAGTTCTCTGACACAAATGCTAGATTTTTCTATAGTTCAAAGGTGTCAGTTTGGCCTAGGGCCCACAGATCCCTAAAAGGTCTGTGAAAAATACAGGGCATCTATGAACATGAATGAGGAGAAAAAAATGACATCTTCATGTTCATTAACCTCTAACTAAAATTTAGCATTTCCTTAGCATTTTCTTCAACTCTGAATGTTAGAAAACGAACCACAGTAGTAATAGCAGAACCTCTGACACTGTCACCGATATGAATCAGATATTTTCAGATCACTTTATAGCTATGGAAAATATCTAGAAATAGTGTTTATGCTCATCAGTACTTAAAAATTATGATAGTCATTAATCCCATTAGTAAACTGCATACAGTCACAGTATTCCTATTTACAGACTCCTGAGACATAGCTGGCTTGCTACTGAGTAAATCTACATCTAGAAGAAAATCAAACAGCAAGTGGTGAAGTATTTGTGTTCACAAATTTGTAACCCAGATATTTAGGTTTCCTTTCCAGTATTCCATACCAACAAACTGTTTTTTGACCCGTAAGACAGAGGAAATCAGTCGAAATCCACTGCTTAATATTTTTCAGGCTAAGAAACAATTGCCTATATATTAATATGTCTATACAAAATGAACTTTAATTTTAACTTTTCTATGCCATTTTATCTTGTTACTTCCCTACGAATGAAGAAGCACATGGGCCATTAGTTCACTGTTTATTTCTAAACATTCTGATGTATTTTCTAAATGATTGTATTTTAGTTTTGGGAATTAAAGTTCCTTTGCATTTAAAGTTACTGATCTGAGAAAAAGTCCACCACCAGAATGACTCACTGCAAAAAAACTCATGATAAAAAATGTTTGGTAACAATAAAAAAGAACTAGGCATATGAAGGAATAAGACAATATTCAATAACCAAGAAAAAAGGGCCACAGGATTTTCAAATAATAAAGATATCAGAGTGGAATTTTAAATGATCATGGAAAATAAACAAAGAAATAGAAGATAAAATCGAAAAGTTTGGCATGTAAGTAGAAACTATAAGAAATAGCTAAATAGAAATTCTAGAACTGAAAATAAGAACTCAATGGACAGATTTAACAAAGAATTAGAGTCAACTCAAGGAAGAATTAGTGATTGGAAGAGATGGCAGAAAAAAATACCAAGTTAGAAGCATAAGGAGACAAAAGGATGAACAGAATAAAAGCATTCAAGACACATACAGTGAAAAGTTCTAACATAAAATTAATTGTAGTTCCTGAGGAAAGACAGAAAGAATGGGCAAAAACAATATTTGAAAAGACAGGGTCGAGAATTTTCTAAATCAATTGAAAGATGCCACACCATAGATTTAAGAAGCACTCCAAACTCCAAGAAAAGATAAATAAAATGTGTAGGAGCATGATAATAAAATTCCTGAAAAGCAAAGACAAAAATCTTAAATGCAAAGGTGGAAAAAGGGACAGATAACCTTGAAAAAGACAACTAAAATTACAAGAAACTTTGTAAAAGAAATAATGGAAGCCAGAGGACAATGGGATATTTTCAAAGTGATGGAAGAAAATATCTGCCAAAGTAGAATCTTTACACAGTGAAATTGCTCTTCAAGAATAAAACTGAAAGGGCTTCCCTGGTGGCGCAGTGGTTGGGAGTCCGCCTGCCGATGCAGGGGACGCGGGTTCGTGCCCCGGTCCGGGAGGATCCCACATGCCGCGGAGCGGCTGGGCCCGTGGGCCATGGCCACTGGGCCTGCGCGTCCGGAGCCTGTGCTCCGTGACGGGAGAGGCTGCAGAGGTGGGAGGCCCACATGCCACACACACACAAAAAAAAGAATAAAACTGAAATAAAGACATTTTCTGACAAATGAAAACTGAGAAAAATATCTTCAAACCTGCGCTGGGAAAAAAAATGCATGAAAAGGTAGATGTGATTTAAATCAAAATAAATGCTGAATAAATAAAATACTAAAAAATAGTCTTATGGGTAAAAATATATATAAAATTAAAATCTATGAAAAATGCTTGGAAGAAAATTTTGCTCAGGCCGTAACAGTACTGCAGTAGTCATCTCATCATAAACCAATATATATAAAACAATTGTTTTCACAGACTGGGCAAGAGTAATGCAAAACTGTAATCACTGAAACATGGGAAGCAAATGAGGTGAGCTCAGTGAGTGCCTCATATCTTTACATAAACACTCTTTCTAGACAACGATACAGAGATAATAAACCCAAGAGGTCATAGCAATTACTAAACTGAGAAGACATTATGTATATATATATATATATATGTATATTTTCTCTCTCTCTCTCTATATATATATGTATATACACCCAGCTAATTCAGGTCCAAAAAAGACCATACCTTAGGAATAAAGATAAACTAGTCCTGTATTCGTCATAACAAAACTTAAAAACAACTATCCATATATTAGTTGAAAGCACGCCAGAACAATGTGCAACATTCTTGGAAGACACCAAAAAATAGACACTAAATAATGTAACAGTCCCAATACCTATATCTAGTAAAAAATTACTAGATGTACAAAGGAAGTGGGAAACATGACTCATAACTAAGGCAAAACTCAGTTTCAACAAAAAAAGACCCAGAAACAATAAAAATAGTGACACTAGCAGACAAGAACATTAAAACAACTATTATTAAATATGTTGAAGGATTTAAAGGAAAATATGAACATAACTAAGATGAATGTGGGACAATATAGAAGAGAATCAAATGGAATTTCTAGAGCTGAAAAACATAATATCTGAAATAAAAAAATATGACTAGATGGGCTTAATTGGAAAAGAGAAAATAAAGACATAACAATAGAAACTATTCACAATGAAGTACACAGAAAACAAAAAGGTCTAAAAACAATGAACAGAGCCACAGTGGCCTGCAGAACAGTTCCAGAAAAGCAGGAGGGGAAACAAAAAATTTTTGAAGAAATAACTGACAAAAACTTCCCAAATTTCATGAAAAATACCAAACGAAGAAGCTAAATAAACCTCAAGCAAAACAAAACTAACTAAATAAATATAAAAACCACAACAAGGCACATTAAAAAAATCAATGACAAAGAGAACACCTTAAAAGCAGTCAGATACAACATATCACAAAAGGAAGAACAATAAGAATAAAACTAACTTATTGTCAGTAATAATGCAAACAACACGAAAATGAAATGTTACCTTTAAAATGTTCATAAAGTATAAATGGTCTGAATGCATTGATGAAAAGGAAGAAATTGTACACTGAAAGGCACACTGAAGGAAGCAGGAGAAGAAAGCCTCAACTATAAGCCATCTATAAGAAACACTATATATAAAACTACAGATGAAAAGCACAGTGATAGAAAAAGATATATGATGAAAACATTAACCATAAAAATGCTGGTGTTGATAAATAATATCAGACAAGAGACTTCAGGATAAGGGAAATTACCAGAGGTCAGGGAGAGTAATTCATAATGACAAATAAAATCATCAAGAAAATATAATAATCCTAAATGTACATGCCACTAATAATTGAGGTTCAAAACACATGAAGCAAAAACTGACAGAACTGATAGGGAATACAGACATTCATAATTATAGTTGATAATTCCAACACTCATCTCTCAAGAAATCATAGAACAATTATATAGAAAAGCATTAATGATACAGAAATCTTGAACAACACTGTCAATGATATCGATTTAATTGTTATCAACAAATATTATATCCAACAATAGTACAACAAACATTCTTTTCAAGCGTGCATAAAACATTCACCAGAAAGACCATATGCTGAGCCATAAAACAAGTCTTGATAAGTTTAAAAAAGATTGAAGTCATATAGAATATGTTCTCTGACAAAAATGGAATAATGCACAACAAAAGTAGTATATAAATCAAAAAATAAGAAAACAGAGATGGAGTTGTTCTATTGTCCCTGCAATTATCTAAGAAGAGGTAAAAGTGCTAACTTATTAAACTAGTAAGGATTAAAATATAATCTCTAATGAGAAAACAGAAAAAGTATATGTAAAAACTAAGTGGGCAGAAAACTGACTAATAAACAATACTCAGTCAAATCAATTCAAAAAAGGTAAGAAAGGAGAAGGAAAGAAAACAAACCCGAACAGGCAGGACATATAGAAACCAATTCAGAGCATGGTAAATTTAAATATAACTGTATCAAAATTACACTTAATGTAAATGGAATAAATGCACTAATTTAAAAACAAAATTTTGGGCTTCCCTGGTGGCGCAGTGGTTGAGAGTCCGCCTGCCAATGCAGGGGACACGGGTTCGTGCCCCGGTCTGGGAAGATCCCACATGCCGCGGAGCGGCTGGACCCGTGAGCCGTGGCCGCTGAGCCTGCGCTCCGCAACGGGAGAGGCCACAACAGTGAGAGGCCCGCGTACCGCAAAAACAAAACAAAAACAAAAAAAAACCCCAAAGTTTTTCACACGGGGAAAAAAAACTGAAATATATGTTATTTACAAAAAAAACATTCATCTATAAGGATAAAAAAGACTGAAAGTAAAATATGAACTATATAGGGCTTCCCTGGTGGTGCAGTGGTTGAGAGTCTGCCTGCCGATGCAGGGGCCATGGGTTTGTGCCCCAGTCTGGGAAGATCCCACATGCCGCAGAGCGGCTGGGCCCATGAGCCATGGCCGCTGAGCCTGTGCGTCTGGAGCCTGTGCTCCGCAATGGGAGAGGCCACAACAGTGAGAGGCCCGCGTACCACAAAAAAAAGAAATCAATAAAAATAAAAATATGAACTATATAAACACCAACCAAATGGAAGCTGATATAGTTATATTGATATCAGACCAAAAAAAAAGGATAAAGGAGACTTAAAGGTAACAAGGACGCTTTATAATATGTTCAATTAACCAGAAAGATGTAACAACTATACCTGTGTGCACTAAATAGCCCATTCTCAAAATATAAAAACACAATTATTATAGAACTATAAGCTGAAAGAAACACATCCTCGATCAAACTGGGTGCTTTTAACATATCTCTCTTCATAAATGAAGAAATAAACAGCTGAAAAAGCCAGTACTTGCGAACTGGTTCATCTGTATCGTTTTTCTAGATTCCACATATATGCGTTAATATGAGATATTTGTTTTTCTCTTTCTGACTTACTTCACTCTGTATGACAGTCAGTTTGCAAGGCAGAAATAGAGACACAGATGTAGAGAAAAAATGTATGGACACCAAGTGGGGAAAGCGGGGGAGGGGGGAAGGGAGATGAACTGGGAGATTGGGATTGACATATATACACTAATATGTATAAAATAGATAACTAGTAAGAACCTGCTGTATAGCACAAGGAACTCTACTTCACTTCGCTGTACAGTAGGAACTAACACAACACTGTAAAACAACTATACCCCAATTAAAAAAGAAAACAAAGAGCCAGTACTGACGTGGAACTATTAAGTATCATGATTAAGTGTGTTGCTATAATTTGAAAAGATACATGCACCCCAGTGTTCACTGCAGCAGTATTTACGATAGCCAAGACATGAAAGCAACCTAAATGACCATCGACAGAGGAATGGATAAAGAAAATGTGGTACATATATATAATGTAATATTACTCAGCCATAAAAAAGAACGAAATAATGCCATTTGCAGCAACATGATGGACCTAGAGATCATAATACTAAGTGAAATAAGTCAAAGAAAGATAAATATCATATGATGTTGCTTATATGTGGTATCTAAAAAAAACGGTACAAACTTATTTACGAAACAGAAAGAGTCACAGATGTAGAAAACAAGCTTATGGTTACCAAAATCAAAAGCCGGGGGGGGGGTATAAATTAGGAGATTGGGATTAACATATACACACTATTATATATAAAATAGATAACTAAAAAGGACCTACTGAATAGCACAGAGAACTCTACTCAATATTCTGTAATAACCTATATGGGAAAAAAATCTAAAAAAGAATGGATATATGTATAAAAGATTCATTTTGCTGTATAGCTGACACTAACAAAACATTGTATATCAACTATACTCCAATAAAAAATTTTTTAGAAAATGATTAACTGGGGCTTCCCTGGTGGCGCAGTGGTTGAGAGTCTGCCTGCCGGTGCAGGGGGCGCGGGTTCGTGCCCCGGTCCGGGAGGATCCCACGTGCCGTGGAGCGGCTGGGCCCGTGGGCCATGGCCGCTGAGCATGCACGTCCGGAGCCTGTGCTCCGCGGCGGGGGAGGCCACAGCAGTGAGAGGCCCGCGTACCGCAAAAAAAAAACAAAAACAAACCAAAAAATGATTAACTGTGTTGGCTTAACTGACATATATAGAAACTTACACCCAACAACTTCAGAATACAGGCATACCTTGAAGATATTGCAGACTCAGTTCCAGACCATCGCAATAAAATGAACATCGTAATAAAGTGAGTCAGCACAAATTTGGTTTCCCAGTGCATATAAAAGTTATGTTTATACTACGCTGTAGTCTATGAAGTGTGCAACAGCGTTATGCCTAAAAAAACAGTGTACATACCTTGAATAGGAAATACTTTATTGCTAAAAAAATGGTAACCATCATCTGAACCTTCAGTGAGTCACAGTAGTAAAATCAAAGATCACTGATCACAGATGACCAAAACAAATATAATAATAATAAAATAATAATGAAAAAGTTTGAAATATTGAGAATTACCAAAATGGGACACAGAGACATGAAATGAGCAAATGCTGTTGGAAAAAATGGCACTGATAAACTTGCTCATCGCAAGGTTGCCACAAACCTTAAAGTTGTAAAAATGTATCTGCAAAGCACAATAAAGTGAAGGGCAATAAAGCAAGATATGCCTGTATATGTTATTTTCAAATACACATGGAGTGCTTATAAAATCTGATCAATGCTAAGCTACCAAATAAAGGGTGAAAACATTTCAAAGGTTTAAAATTATACAGAGTATGTTTCTCTGAACATACTGAAATACAGTTAGATATTAAGAAAAGGAAACTAGAAAATTTTTCATGTTTTTGGAAATTAAGAAAATTCCCTTCTAAATAATCTATGTTTCAGAGAGAAAATCATAATGGAAATATGAAGATATTTTTAAATGAGTTATAATAAAAACATGAAATATCAAAATTGGAAGTATAAAGTTAAATATGTGCTTGGATGGAATTTTATGGCTTCAAATGTATATATTAGAAAAAAATTTTTAAAAATCAATAACTGTAAGCACCAGCTCAAGAAATTAGAAAAAGTGAAGAAACTTAAACCCAAAGAATACAGTATGAGAATAAAATATAAATAGCAGAAATTAATGAAAACAGAGGTGATCATCTATTCATCTTCAACATACTGGTGTCTTCTTGATTTCATGTGATTAGTGACTATACTGACAAACACATTCCCCATTGTGACTGCATGTGTTACTTTAGTGTACTTTTTTGTGCATCTTACATTTTACTCACCAGTTTTCTGGAGTTATAGAAATTACCTGCTTAACTACAATCAAGAGACTTGGCTTTTAGTGGGTGGGGTAAGGACAGAATATAAAACTTTGGTGAGCTTGTAAAACTGGGAATTAAAAATGCAACTCCATATCATGGTGGGAAATTTGAAGGTTTAATACCCTAAGAAAGGGAGACAAAAGGGATTGACTGTCTCTGCATGAGCTTTCAGTTAAAAACAATCCATGATATGTTCACCACTAGACTGCTCCACATCTCCCATGGATTTGTTTTTACCATCAGAGTAATCAGAAAAATCTCCAATAAAAAAATTAATATAAAGTCATTCTGATCAGTATTTCCTTTCAAGTGACTGGCAAAAGCAACACAGAAGTGAAGAAATACTCTCCAACCAATCTGTACAAAAATTCTACAGAAAGAAATCTGCTGACATTTATAAACCAACATTATAAAACACAAAGGAATAATCCACCAAGTCAGAATCAGCAGAATTAGAGTTGCAGGAGGCTTAGACATTAGCATTATCAGGTATGTGTATATGTACATATCTTTAAGCTTTCATTTATATTTTACATATAAAATATATGATATATTCATGTTTATATATCATATATTCAATATATAATTTAATTATATTAATAAAGATATTTTAAATATATATTTTAAAAATTATAAAAGGAGAAGATCAAAAAGGGAAAATTTGAAAAAATACAATGAGAATTTCTAGAAATTAAAACACAGTCACTATAATAAAACTTAACAAACAAATCAAGTGGCATATTAGACACAGCTGAAGAGTGATTAAGTGAACTGAAAAAGAATCCTAAGGAAATTACCAGGACTGCTACTCACAGTCTGGGTATCCTTTGATTTACTGCTTTTATTACAGATTTATCATTCTCAGAAATCTATGTATGATAACTAAAAACTTTACTTCTGTTTATTAGCTATTCTAAACAATTTTTTACTCATGTTAATCACAATTTGTATATAAAATAAGCAACCATTGACCCTTGGCCCTTGGCTACATGTAATTCAGTGGTTCAACATTTTACTTTACGTGAATTACCTTAACAAAATCTCTATCAGTCTTCTCCTTCCATTCTTCTCCAAATACAGTAGAAAAGGATCCTAAAGCTAAAAGAATAATAGTGTATTCAGTAAAATGAAATTATTTCTTTCACTTAGTTCCTTAATAGGTAGGTTTGGAAAAACAGTAAAACTACATTTTAGGATACCTTGTTCATTAAAAACTGTTTCATAATAAATGATAGAAAGTCATGATAATTTCTTTTGAAATACTGTTTTTTTAAATTATAGAATTTAAAGAAAGTTTATGTCACTACAATCTAAAAATACACAACTCACTTTCATAATAGTTATACAGACAATAAGAAAAAAATGAGGGTACTGTAATAGTTACTCTGCATTAGTTTTCATTTGTAGAAGAGAAACATATTAAAAAGTCAAACTGATGCTACTGCTATTAGATTGCCAAACTGTTATAACTTTAAATCTTCATAGTCATTTCAAAAAGAATTATGTAATTCAATTAGTGGACAAGGCATTCTTTGGGAATAATTCCCACAATGAAATCTCCTTTAGGAAACATTCTCAGCTATAGCTTGTTTGTATTTCTTGATAAAGTTATCAGGAGCAAAGTCAAACCATCTATGTTCAAACGCTTCTTAATAACACCCTGCCCCCTCCGGACAACAGAGGTTAAGGTATATAGATAGATACATATCGCTTTTCTCTCCTCTGCGTTGCTAACTCATTTTGTCAGTTACAGGACCAGACAGTAAAGTTGTATAATACAAATGTCTAAGCTGTGACACAATAGGCATCTACCTTTAAAAATTAGGTAGGTACTTTCATCAACTACCTGTAATTATCTGTATTCTGTAATGAAAGCTATTGGTTTTCAAATGCAGAGAGAAAACTATGTATTGGCAATTTTTAACAGAAAAACTAGTTTTATGAATGTAATTCTTTAAAAAAACAAAAGTAAATCTCCTTAAATGGATGTGCTGTGACATGCATAACATATGGATATATTTTCTGTTGTAAAAGATTTAATGAATGTTTGCAGTCTTATTACGCCTTTAAGTATAGATCTAATATTTTTACTTAATATTGAGTTAAAGTTGTAAAGTACTTAGGTTAGAATAAAACTATTCATTGAAAAAGTACTAATAAGGGTGAAGAATGGAAACAGTTTAACATTATATTGATATTAGGATCATGGGGACATGATATAAAGAACAGATTTGAAGTTTTTAATAAATAAATTTAACTACAGTGACCTAAAGAAGAATTTCATAGAACATCAAATTTATATAGACGTAGCAGCTGAATCAGAAAAATGAAGTCCACACCCTACTAAAGAGACAAAATTTTGTTTGTTCTGAAGAAAACCTTATAAAGAAAAACTTCACTGGGAAAAGAATACTGAATGGAAATATAAGATGGAAAAATTAAATTTTTGTCACATGGAATTTTTATTATACTTCTTCAAATACATATATGTATAAATATTACACACCTTCAAAGAAAGTGGTATCTACATTTTCTCTCAATAAAAATTTCATGCCCTAAAAAAATTCAAAACCTCTCAAGAGCCTTATGAAATATGCCCATAATCAAATATACCCTTAATCTTCAAACTCAAAAGAATTATTTTCATAATGTAAAACCACTGTTTTAAGTATACGGTCTTCATAAAGTCCCTATGTACTCTGGAACTCTAAACTTCTAACTGTTGAAATAAAAGAAACATCCGTTAAACAGCATTTGCTAAATTATTAATGTTTTAGATTGCTACTCTACATAATAATTTAGTCTGAGATAAACAAAAATGCTAAAAAATGCAAGAAGATAAACTGGGCATAAAGAATGTCATGCCTCAGTGCATCAAAGCTGGTAAGCTCACTTTTATCATATATACAAATGTAATTCTTATTCAATGATTAAATGGTAAGAATTCACTAAAATTATTCTGGTCTGAGAATATTTACTATTTTTAAAAACTTCATTTTAAGATTTCTAAAAAAATGTGAAACAATTTTAAACCATTCTATATTAAATGCTGAAAAATGTCTTTAAAAGATCAAAATGAAATATCAGGAAGCAAAGAAAATGAGAGTGAGATGGAAATCTACCAAATTTAGATCTTCAAAGTTACAATACAAACTGATAAGTGCTAATCTTTTTTCCTCCTCCAAGTAACCAAGAATAGTTTCTGGCAGGGTAAGAAACTCATTTTCACTTTTGTTTAATTTCAAAATGTCTTCATACAAAATAAGTACATGTCAAATTGTAAGGACTCCTACTTAGGAAATTCCCTGGTGGTCCAGTGGTTAGGACTCCGTGCTCTCACTGCCGAGGGACTGGTTCAATCCCTGGTCAGGGAACTAAGGGACTGGTTCAATCCCTGGTCAGGGAACTAAGATCCCACAAGCCGTGCGGCATGGCCAACAACAACAACAACAACAGCAACAACAACAACAACAAAGGAATCCTACTTAGATAATCCCAAATAAAAGTATGTTTGAAAATTATACTACTGACCTAAATTACAGAAAAATGAACTCATTTGCAAACACATCACTGTTTAAACATAAAAACACTCATGAACCTATGAAATATTACATGAAATTCTCAGACTATATCTACTGTTCTATATAGTTTCCTATATGATAATTTCAAAATATATCAATACCTTAATCCATTAATAGAATATACTTCTGACAAAAGAAGTTACATGGTATTGGGGTAGAAGGAGGGTTGAGAAGCAAGAAAAAATTTTATGTCAATAACATTCAGCTGACATAGAATATTTTAAAAAGAAAAACTATAGCAGGAAAAAATTTTAAAACATATTTTCTAAATCCCTATTAAACTAGGGATTGCTAGTCAAATTGCTCAATTAAAGAATTGAGCAATTTGGTCTGAAAAGTAACCTAGATTTGAGATAATTACACAGAAAACAAAGAACGTGATTTATAAAAACCTACAAATAACAAATCCTACGAGTAAAAAAATATGAAATATTTGATCATTCTTATTTTGATTATTTATGCAGCAAATTTTCAAATTCATTGACCTAAATTGTTTAGTTAAAAATTATAACTACACACCAGCAGAAACATACTTCAGAAAACAATTTCTTCCAGGTCCTATTTTTCGCTATCAGAATTTTGTATCAAACAATTTTCTCAAATCAACAAACCCACATTTACTATAAGAAAAATACAGCATTTTAATTTCAAAAGCTCTAGTGAGGTTTTTATTATTCAAATATATAAGATTAAAAAAAATCCAAACATTCATTATTTTAAATAATACATTTAATATCGGGCTTCCCTGGTGGCGCAGTGGTTGAGAGTCTGCCTGCCAATGCAGGGGACACGGGTTCGAGCCCTGGTCTGGGAAGATCCCACATGCCGCGGAGCAACTAGCCCCGTGAGCCACAATTACTGAGCCTGCGCGTCTGGAGCCTGTGCTCCGCAACAAGAGAGGCCGCGATAGTGAGAGGCCCGCGCACCGCGATGAAGAGAGGCCCCCGTTTGCCACAACTAGAGAAAGCTCTCGCACAGAAACGAAGAGCCAACACAGCCATAAATAAATTAATTAAATTAAAATAATAATACATTTAATATAACAAAAGGAAATAAAGAATGCTAGTATATTACCTAATAAAAAGTACTTTCCCCCTTAAAAACCTTTAAAAAAAATCTATAACACCTTTAATACAATGATTATACAAAACATTAAGGCTAAAACTTACTGTCATCAAACACCCCGGCATTAGCAAGCAATAAAGTGATGATTTTAGGGTCTTTTTCAAGTTGCATGACATGTTTGCTTTCATTTGATAGGAGAGTGCATACATTAATAGCAAAGTCCACTTCATTTGGGAGTCCAGATAATAGTGAAAGCACCAATTTATTATAATCATTTGGCGAATTGAAGTCCATAGACAGCCCATAACTTTGACGCAGATAATCTAACAAAGACAAAAACGAAAACACTGTTAAGTATATCAAGGATTAGAAACCTTTTATGGTTAATATCTTCTGAATACAGGACAGAAGTTTGTTTTCTTTTATAAAATATAAACTGAGTAGAAGTTTAGAGTTCAACTTTCTAAACTTAAGTGAAAATTACATTCCTCAAAAAGTATTAAAACATAAAAAATGTAGATATTCTGTTGGATATCATTGCAAAATTACTATTGTATCTTTATTTTAATTTACCTTGTCTACATTTTTTATTCTTGTATTTCAAGGGACTTATTCCAATTTTTAAATACTATAAGCCAGAAAGGCTGGTTCCTTTCAAATTTTTAACAATATCATGTTTCTAAACACGCTGCCAACCTTCTTTACCCAATTTTGGGAGGATTATTACTTGTTTAGGTCAGATTTGCTGCCACATAATATGTAAAATTCATGCTTTTTAGTTCTACAGTTCTATGAGTTTTGATAGTCTTTTAACCACAACCACAATGGAGATAGAGAGTATTTCTATCACCCCAAAGAAGTTTCTTTATGCTCCTTTGTAGTTGATCCTCTCTTCTATCCATAAACAACCACTGATCTACTTTATTTCAAAATGCCAATTAAACAGAATCACACAATATATATCTTTTTGTGCCTGATTTATTTCATTTAGCAAAATGCTTTTGAGGTTAGTATCCATTTTGATGTGTGTATCAATAGTTGGTTCCTTTTTACTGCCATAGTATGGCTGTAACATAATTTGTTTATCCATTCCCTAGTTGAAGGACATTTGGACTGTGTCCAGTTTTTGGCACTTCTGAATACAGTTGCTGTAAACATTCACATACAGGACTTTGTGCGGACATATTTCTTCATTTCTCTTGGATTACTGGGTCATACAAAGTGTATGTTTAACTTTGCAAGAAACTGTGAAACTGTTTTCCAAAGTGGTGGTAACATTCTGTCTTTCCACCAGCGATGTATGAGAGAGTTCCTGGTGCTGTACATCCTTGTCGGCACTTAATACTGTCAGTTTAAAATATTCTGAATATGAGTCACTTATCTAATATTTATTTTGTAAATATTTTCTCCCAGATAGTGAATGGTTTACCTTTTCATTTTCTTAACAATGTCTTGAAAGAGAAGTTTTAATTTTGATGAAGTGTGATTTATAAATTTTTACCTCTACAGTTCATGCTTTTGTGTCCTAACAAATCTTTTCCTAACTAAGATTTTATGTAGGAGAATTAGACATTTTTAGAACTTTGAAGGTAGGGAAGATGGGATTACAGAACACTAATATATTTTATACTCATAATATATACATATTAGAAAATGTTATATTTCTAGAAATACTGACTCTTAATTGGTGCAGTTTAGGCCTTGGCAGCTACGTCCTGAGACATATACCTAAAGATCTAATTAGTTTAATGAGAAAAGGCAAGAAACAAGAGTTAGAAAACTGCTAGATGAAACATTTCAGAAAAATATGGATTTGAAAAAAAATCTTTTTAAAATGTCACTAAAGGGAATGCAAGTAGGAATCTATTGTCACAACATGCCACAGAAGAAAATCATGTAAGAAACTTCTTCATTTCCCAATGTAGATATCTGAGACAACTCTTCAATTCTAAAATATTCTAGGAATTTCTCCAATAAGAAGTATCACAATACACTTATAAATGAATAAGACACCGATTCTTTATAATATTTAAGGTTGAACAATAATATGTTGTTCATTTTTTATAATCTTGAAAAGTAAAATTTCTTATAAATAACATAAATATCTGGGGAAAATGTAACATAACTTCCGTGAATATAGGGGTTTTGATATTTCTATACCGCACAGTGGAATTGATCATGAGATGCCAAGTCTCAGCAATAATTAAGTTTTTAGATTCCACAAAATTTTCATGCAAATCTCTTCAATAGAAAACAAATTGGAACCTATATTCAACATCTGTCACAGTCTTCTTTATGTGCTTTCAATATGATCTTGGAATTGTTCTGTTTGCTACTGAAGAATAACAGATGCCATCATATACTCAATTCAATACATCCTTACGCGAATGACTTTGCCAAAAGTCATCTCCAATTAAAATAAGATGAATAAATATGATAATTATGAAAAGTCCTCTAATTATATGAGGCTTGGTAAAGATTCCTATGATAATATATGAGAAAATGCTTACAAGATTTTAAGAGCCTCCCTTCCCATCCCCAAGGAGGTATGATTAAATAGCTACAATGTTATAATGTGAATGGGATCAGAAATTTTCAACATTCTTGACTCAATGTTTATACAAACGCATCACTGCTGACAAACTAATTTAATCCGAGGTAATCTCTTTGTTTTCAGTTTAGAGGAAAGGGAGAATTGTTCCTGGAGTGCTGTTTACATTAAAGATACTAGACAGTACATTCTTTCCATTGATACTGGCAGTGATTGCTGTAGTTCAAATGTCTATAAGAATATGGGACATGTAAAGGAAAATTTTTGCTCAAATACAACTGATAAAACTAAAATAATACATCTTCCTGTATAAGCTCTCCCAAATTTACGTAACAAAAATGCAAATGGATAGGGTGCTTGGCCTCCTTTGACCGAAATGATTGAATCGGATTAAATGATCACTAAAATCCTTGCTAGCTCTAAAATTCTGCAATTCTATTAATTTCAATGAGTTGTCATGTACCAATTTTGCCTTTCATAATTCTTCTACTAGAGATATTGCAAATAAATAAAAAATCTTTAATTTAGAAACTAATTAATTTTTTAATTTTAAAGTGTAAGAGAAGATGAACAAAAAGTCCTTAGTAATCTACACTACAATTCTGCGGAACTGACTGTATCCAAATCAACACCAAGGAAGAAAGAATAAAGACGGAAACAAAAAGATTAGGTATTTATGGCATGGAAGAGTATGAAAAACTATGCAAATAAAACGACCATATTTTGATGCCAATACTTACTAATTCAAAGCAAAATCTATGAATACTTTTTTGGCCACTTCAAGTCACTGGGCAAAAGGCGTCAGTATCCTTAAAGGAAAATTTGGTCCCATATTCTATCAATGTACAATATTCTATCATGACAATTATGAGTAGAATTGCACTTCATACTAAATGCCAATTTATTATATTACGTTTCAAAATACTGTTTTAGAATACCTTTTCTTAATATCAACAATATAAGCATCTCTAGATAAAATACATTTATCCAAATACATTAATCTAAACCTATAAGAAGAGTAAGGCTGTATAATCAAAGATGTACACACAAATATTTTAAACATTCTTATTAAAATTTCCTAAGGCTCTTAATCTACCACCATGTAATTCTACTTTGGTGTTTATTTACACACACACAAACAGACACACACATATATATTGACAGCTATGAAGCTTACTATATTTCCTTAACGGCATTTGAAAAGAATCATCAGTGAAGGATTTGTTTTATATATTGATGGTCATGTTAATTTTTAGAACACTGTCATAATGTTGCTATGGCTCCTTCTAGAAAAATAAAAAGCACCTTCAAATTCATAAATGCTGCCCTGCAACACTACCTCTTTTCAGTTTGAATTAGATATATTGTAGTCTGATGTTCCCCAGCAAGTCCTAGTTTTTTTTTCCTTTCATGAGTCCCCAATCCTGATTTTGTCAAACATGTTACATATGTTACATAACTACTCAGATTCTCCTTAAAAAAAAAAACAGACATATGATAGCATATCACAAAGGAGTTATTGTAACACCAGACCAAGAAATTGTCATTCCCTTAAAAATTGTGTAGCTCTATCAATGACTTTCATTAGGCTTCTGAAATACCAGAAATATCTCTTTTTTTGAAGTAAATCATGTTTAATTAGGGGAGAGGGACAAAAAAAACTGATCCAGAAAAAAATTTCATTTTAAACAAGATCTAATGTAGAAATGGAGAAGCTGGAATAGACACCAAACTCTATTTAAGCTACAAGAATGGACAGTTCTGCTGTTGATGAAATATAGGAACAACACAGTTACAAGATGGTCTTAAAGGTCTTTAGTACAAGGTCTCATTCAATGTAGGAATACCCTATATAACATCCTTGAATTAGATAATGGTCATTAGCTCTTTTTAAAAACAGGAAGCATATCACCTAACAAGTCACCCCATTTTATTTAATCAGCTTAAGCTATTAGTAAGATCTTCTACATGGTGACTTAAATGTTCCCTTTTAACAGTAGTTCTTGAGGTAATAACTTCTCATTAAAGATAAAGCTAGATTTGGTTTGCACTCACCACTGCCACCACCCCTCCCAAGCCCCAACTATACAAAAGCATCAGATGAAAACCTCTTCTAACGAAGATCACAGATTCTAGGAGATTGTTTCCTCAGCTGATTGGGGAAGAAACAGAGTCAAATTCAACATGAAAGAAACTGAAAATAGATAATGGAAAATTTAAATCAGTGATACTGGCACAAACAAGGGAGCTTAAAACTAAGGATTACCTAAGAGATTGGTATTAGTACCAATGAAGAATAATAAAGATCTAGATAACTGTATATTTTATAAAGAACATACCCTTGAAAAAGATGTATCTCCTCTTTTTCAGGCCAAATGTTAGTGATTAAAGAAAAGAGATGCTTACCTCTTCAGAGCTCTCTTCCTAAGTATCACTGTCTCAACCCCCCGAGCCACAAACAACGGAACTCCCATCTATTCTGTCTCAAGAACCTCTTTATTAGACTCTCAACCTGATTATTTCCAACTTCAGTCCTGTTCTTTTTAGCTGCAGATTCCTCTATAACCATTACAAGAATGACATGAATGAAAAGAATCTTAAATCCCTGGTACCATGGCAGGAAAATAGTTGAATAGTAAGAAACATTTCTGAGAAATTCTGGTGCTGGGAATTCCAGGAATTGTAGAAAATCTAGATGCTATGAGTACTCCTCTGGCTTCCCTAATCCTAACAGGACCTTCCTCTCCTCATTTTAGTAACTATTCAGGTCAAACTAATCTTTAGACAAAGAAATAATTTTAAAACTTCACTTGAAAATACAGATATATTTGTGATGTTAAATTCCTGCAACTAAAAATCTTATATGTAGGCTATGACAGAAAGGGACCTCATACCAATTAGTTCAATTCAATTCATTGGACGATGTCTATTTTCCTAATTCAAAACTGTGGAACTATGCCTTGTTCATTTCCAGTGATATTTACCTGACACACTGTGTTGCTGGTAATTGTAGGAAGATGGAATTGCACCAATAGGAAGCTGTGGTTTGGGATTGCCTGGTGGTACCTCATCATCATCCTCCCCAAAATGATGAACTTTCTCGTACTTTTCTAGGTAACTGAAATAGAAAAACAGTACAGCAGAGATTTAAAATAGATTTACATCTTGTTTTTTAACTCCCACCACATATATCTGGTTTCCTTTTCTAGAGGCCCTAAATTTAAAATAATAACAAGATACCACAAACCTCATATTAGTGGGACAGTCACTTCAGCAGTAATACTGAAGACAAACTCACTGTAATGGTTCTAAAAGTGTTTTTAAATTTTCAGAAAAGACCACACCACTGCTCAAATAAAAATGTAAAAGTAAAGAATATCAAAGGACAACTACATGTAGATGAACAACAGTACATTTTATTTACTGATTAAAAAAATTATACATGGTCACTGTAAAAACCACGTGAAGGGGCTTCCCTGGTGGCACAGTGATTGAGAATCTGCCTGCCAATGCAGGGGACACAGGTTTAAGCCCTGGTCCTGGAAGATCCCACATGCTGCGGAGCAACTAAGCCCGTGCACCACAACTATTCAGCCTGCGCTCTAGAACCCGTGAGCCACAACTAGTGAGCCCGCGTGCCGCAACTACTGAAGCCCACGCACCTAGAGCCTGAGCTCCGCAACAAGAGAAGCCACCGCAATGAGAAGCCCGCGCACTGCAACGAAGAGTAGGCCCCGCTTGCCACAACTAGAGAAAGCCCGTGTGCAGTAACGAAGACCCAACACAGACAAAAATAAATAAATAAATTTATTTAAAAAAAAAAAAAAGTGAAAATGAGAAGATGCCCTGGCCTCCACATCTCACTCATCACAGATAACTACAGGTTCAAGTGTTTTCTGTATATTTTCTATGCATGTTTTTCTCTAACAACATATTTTAGAGATCTGAGCATGTCAATACACACAGTACCACCTCAGTCTTCTTTTTTTTTTTCTTTTTAAACTTTATTTATTTGGCTGTACTGGGTCTTAGTTGCGGCATGCAGGATCTGGTTCCCCGCCAGGGATCGAACCCGGGCCCCCTGCATTGGGAGTGCGGAGTCTTAACCACTGGACCACCAGGGAAGTCCCTACATGAGTCTTTTTTAATGGCTGTATAATATACGGTCCTACTGATACATCATAATTTAACAAGATCTCTAGTGCTGTAACTAGCTATGTTCAGTTTTGCTTTTTGCTATTACAAGTCATGCAGCAATAAGATTAATCTCAGCACCTGTTTAAATACTTTTCTCTCAATAGACACTGGAAATGGTATTATCAACTTTAAACAGCAATACAGCCAAATTCTCACCCAAAACTGATGTGCCCAATACATTTTGATCAATTTATAAGATAGTTCCTGTATTCCCCACTGGATCACCGTTACAGGGTATGGTCAATCTTCTTAAAATTAACTAGAATTAAATTCCCAAATTTACAATAAGATTCCCACAAGAAAGATTTTTAAATAGGGAAACAATTGATCAAATCCATGTCAAACACAACACTGTAACTAATGAACTTGTTACTATACTTCATAAGAACTTAAGCTGATTAATACCAGAGTAAAGTTCTAAATGTGATCATTTTATAGACCAATCCTTCTATCATTCCTGATCCAGGCAGGTACTAAGTCCATCAGTCACTGTTTTAAAAGTCCTGCAGAGGGAGGGTCTAAAGATGGTGGAGGCATAAGACGTGGGGATCACCTTCCTCCCCACAAATACATCAAAAATACATCTACATGTGGAACAGCTCCTACAGAACACCTACTGAATGCAGGCAGAAGACCTCAGACTTCCCAAAAGGAAAGAAAATCCCCACGTACCTGAGTAGTGCAAAAGAGAAAAGAAAAAATCAGAGACAAAAGAATAGGGACGGACCTGCACCTCGGGGAGGGAGCTGCGAAAGAGCAAAAGTTTCCACACACTAGGAAGCCCCTTCACTGGCGGAGACAGGGGGTGGGCAGGAGGGAAGATTTCAAGCCACAGAGGAGAGTGCAGCAACGGGATGCAGAGGGCAAAGCGAAGAGTTTCCTGCACAGATGATCGATGCTGGCCAGCACTCACCAGCCCGAGAGGCTTGTCTGCTCACCCACCGAGGCAGGTGGAGGCTGGCAGCTGAGGCTCCAGCTTCAGAGGTCAGACCCCAGGGGGAGGACTGGGGTAGGCTGCGTGAACACAGCCTGAAGGGGGCTAGTGTGCCACAGCTAGCAGGGAGGGAGTCCAGGAAAAAGTCTGGAACTGCCTAAGAAGCAAGAGACCATTGTTTCGGGGTGCACAAGAAGAGGGGATTCACAGCACCGCCTAAAGGAGCTCCAGAGACGGGCACGAGCTGTGGCTATCAGCGCAGACACCAGAGACGGGCATGAGACACTAAGGCTGCTGCTGCCACCACCAAGAAGCCTGTGTGCGAGCACAGGTCACTATCCACACCCTCCTTCCGGGGAGCTGTGCAGCCTGCCACTGCCAGGGTCCCGGGATCCAAGGACAACTTCCCCGGGAGAACACACGGTGAGCCTCAGGCTGGTGCAACGTCACACCAGCCTCTGCTGCCTCAGGCTAGCCCCGCATTCCGTACCCTTCCCTCCCCCGCGGCCTGAGTGAGCCAGAGCCCCCGAATCAGCTGCTCCTTTAACCCCATCCTGTCTAAGCAAAGAACAGACGCCCTCAGGTGGCCTACACGCAAAGGCGGGGCCAAATCCAAAGCTGAGCCTCAGGAGCTGTGTGAACAAAGAAGAGAAAGGGAAATCTCTCCCAGCAGCCTCAGGAGCAGTGGATTAAAGCTCCACAATCAACGTGATGTACCCTGCATCTGTGGAACACCTGAATAACAATGAATCATCCCAAGACAGTGGACTTGGGGAGCAAATGTAGACTTGGGGTTTGCTTTCTGCATCTAATTTGTTTCTGGTTTTATCTTAATTTAGTATTTAGACCTTATTATCACTGGTAGATTTGTTGATTGATTTCATTGCTCTCTTCTTTCTCTCTTTTTCTTTATTTTTATTTTTAATAATATTTTTTAAATTTTATTTTAATAACTTTTATTTTTTTATTTCTTTCTTTTTTTCTCCCTTTCTTCCGATCTGTGTGGCTGACATGGTCTTGGTGCTCCAGCCAGGTGTCAGGCCTGAGCCTGCAGGTGGGAGGGCCGAGTTCAGGACACTGGACTACCAGAGACCTCCCGGCCCCATGTAATATCAAACGGTGAAAGATCTCCCAGAGATCATCTCAACACTAAGACCCAGCTCCACTCAACTGCCAGCAAGCTCCAGTGCTGGACACCCCATGCCAAACAACTAGCGAGACAGGAGCACAACCCCACCCATTAGCAAAGAGGCTGCCTAAAATCAAAATAAGTTCACAGACACTGCAAAACACACCACCAGACAGGGTCGTGCCCACCAGAAAGATAAGATGCAGCCTCTTCCACCAGAACACAGGCAACAGTCCCCTCCACCAGGGAGCCTACACAACCCACTGAACATACCTTAGCCACTGGGGGCAGACACCAAAAACAACGGGAACTATGAACCTGCAGCCTGCAAAAATGAGACCCCAAACACAGTAAGTTAAGCAAAATGAGAAGACAGAGAAATACACAGCAGATGAAGGAGCAAGGTAAAACCCACCAGACCAAACAAATGAAGAGGAAATAGGCAGTATACCTGAAAAAGATTTCAGAATATTGACAGTAAAGATGATCCAAAATCTTGGAAACAGAATGGAGAAAATACAAGAAACGTTTAACAAGGATCTAGAAGAAATAAAGAGTGAACTAAACAATGATGAACAACACAATAAATGAAATTAAAAATTCACTAGAGGGAATCAATAGCAGAATAACTGAGGCAGAAGAACGGATAAGTGACCTGGAAGATAAAATAGTGGAAATAACTACCACAGAGCAGAATAAAGAAAAAAGATGAGAAGAATTGAGGACAGTATTAGAGGCCTCTGGGACAACATTAAATGCACGAACATTCGAATTATAGGGGTCCCAGAAGAAGAAAAGAAAATGGGACTGAGAAAATATTTGAAGAGATTATAGTTGAAAACTTCCCTAACATGGGAAAGGAAATAGTCAATCAAGCCCAGGAAGGGCAGAGAGTCCCACACAGGATAAATCCAAGGAGAAACGTGACAAGACACATATTAAACAAACTATCAAAAATTAAATACAAAGAACAAATATTAAAAGAAGTAAGGGAAAAACAACAAATAACACTCAAGGGAATCCCCATGAGGTTAAGAGCTGATCTTTCAGCAGAAACTCTTCAAGCCAGAAGGGACTGGCAGGACATATTTAAAGTGATGAAACGGAAAAATCTACAACCAAGATTACTCTACCCAGCAAGGATCTCATTCAGATTCGACATAGAAATTAAAACCTTTACAGAAAGGAAAAGCTAAGAGAATTTAGCACCACCAAACCAGCTTTACAACAAATGCTAAAGGAACTTCTCTAGGCAGGAAACATAAGAGAAGGAAAAGACCTACAAAAACAAACCCAAAACAATTAAGAAAATGGTAATAGGAACATACATATCGATAACTACCTTAAATGTAAATGGATTAAATGCTCCCAGCAAAAGACATAGACTGGCTGAATGGATACAAACACAAGATCCGTATATATGCTGTCTACAAGAGACCCACTTCAGACCTAGGGACACATACAGACTGAAAGTGAGGCGATGGAAAAAGATATTCCATGCAAATGGAAATCAAAAGAAAGCTGGAGTAGCAATTCTCATATCAGACAAAATAGGCTTTAAAACAAAGACTATTACAAGAGACCAAGAAGGACACTACATAATGATCAAGGGATTAATGCAAGAAGACATAACAATTGTAAATATTTATGCACCCAACATAGGAGCACCTCAATACCTAAGGCAAATGCTAACAGCCATAAAGGGGGAAACTGACAGTAACACAATCATACTAGGGGACTTTAACACCCCACTTTCACCAATGGACAGATCACCCAAAGTGAAAATAAATAAGGAAACACAAGCTTTAAATGAAACATTAAACAAGATGGACTTAACCGATATTCGTAGGACACTCCATCCAAAAACAACAGAATATACTTTCTTCTCAAGTGCTCATGGAACATTTTCCAGGATAGATCATATCTTGGATTACAAATCAAGCCTTGGTAAATTAAGAAAATTGATATCGTATCAAGTATCTGTTCCGACCACAACGCTATGAGACTAGATAGCAATTACAGGAAAATACCTGTGAAAAAGACAAACACATGGTGACTAAACAATACACCACTAAATAACCAAGAGATCACTGAAGAATTCAAAGAGAAAATCAAAAAATACCTAGAAACAAATGACAATGAAAACATGACAACCCAAAACCTATGGGATGCAGCAAAAGATGGTCTAAGAGGGAAATTTATAACAATACTATCCTACCTCAAGAAAAAAGAAACATCTCAAACAAACAAAAAAATAAATAAACAACCTTAAACCTAAAGCAAATACAGAACGAAGAACAAAAAACCCCCAAAGTTAGCAGAAGGAAAGAATCATAAAGATGAGATCAGAAAAAGAAATGAAGGAAACAATAGCAAAGATCAATAAAACTAAAAGCTGGTTCTTTGAGAAGATAAACAAAATTGATAAACCATGGGACAGACTCATCAAGAAAAAAAGGGAGAAGATTCAAATCAATAGAATTAAAAATGAAAAGTGAGAAGTAACAACTGACACTGCAGAAACAGAAAGGATCATGAGAGATTACTACAAGCAACCCTATGCCAATAAAATGGACAACCGGGAAGAAATGGGCAAATTCTTAGAAAAGCACAACCTTCCGAGACTGAACCAGGAAGAAACAGAAAATATAAACGGACCAATCACAAGCACTGAAATTGAAACTGTGATGAAAATTCTTCCGACAAACAAAAGCCCAGGACCAGATGGCTTCACAGGTGAATTCTATCAAACATTTAGAGAAGAGCTAAGAGCTACCCTTCTCAAACTCTTCCAAAATATAGCAGAGGGAGGAACACTCCCAAACTCATTCTGTGAGGCCACCATCACCCTGATACCAAAACCAGACAAAGACGTCACAAAAAAAGAAAACTACAGGCCAATATCACTGATGAATATAGACACAAAAATCCTCAACAAAATACTAGCAAACAAAATCCAACAGCACATTAGAAGGATCATACACCATCATCAACTGGGATTTACCCCAGGAATGCAAGGATTCTTCAAAATACGCAACTCAATCAACGTCATAACCCACAATAACAAATTGAAGGAGAAAAACCATATGATCATCTCAATAGATGCAGAAAAAGCTTTTGACAAAATTCAATACCCATTTATGATAAAAACCCTCCAGAAAGTAGGCACAGAGGGAACTTACCTCAACATAATAAAGGCCATATATGACAAACCCAGAGCCAACATCATTCTCAATGGTGAAAAACTGAAACCGTTACCACTAAGATCAGGGACAAGACAAGGTTGCCCACTGTCACCACTATTAATCAATATTGTTTTGGAAGTTTTAACCACAGCAATCAGAGAAGAAAAAGAAATAAAAGGAATCCTAATTGGAAAAGAAGAAGTAAAACTGTCACTGTTTGTAGATGACATGATACTATACATAGAGAATCCTAAAGATGCTACCAGAAAACTACTAAAGCTAATCAATGAATTTGAAGAGTAGCAGAATAAAAAATTAATGCACAGAATCTCTTGCATTCCTATACACTAATGATGAAAATTCTGAAAGAGAAATTAAGGAAACACTCCCATTTACCATTGCAACAAAAAGAATAAAATACCTAGGAATAAATCTACCTAAGGAGACAAAAGACCTGTATGCAGAAAACTATAAGACACTGATGACAGAAATTAAAGATGATACAAACAGATGGAGAGATACACCCTGTTCCTGGATCAGAAGAATCAATATTTTGAAAATGAGTATACTACCCAAAGCAATCTGCAGATTCAATGCGATCCCTATCAAACTACCAATGGCATTTTTCACAGATCTAGAATAAAAAATTTCACGATCTGTATGGAAACACAACAGACCCCAAATAGCCAAAGCAATCTTGAGAAAGAAAAACAGAGCTGGAGGAATCAGGCTCCTGGAATTCGGACTATACTACAAAGCTACAGTAATCAAGACAGTATGATACTGGCACAAAAAGAGAAATATAGATCAATGGAACAGGATAGAAAGCCCGAGATAAACCCACGCACATATGGTCACCTTATCTTTGATAAAGGAGCCACGAATATACAATGGAAAAAAGACAGCCTCTTCAATAAGTGGTGCTGGACAGCTACATGGAAAAGAATGAAATTAGAACACTCCCTAACACCATACACAAAAATAAACTCAAAATGGATTAAAGACCTAAATGTAAGGCCAGACACTATAAAACTCTTAGAGAAAAATATAGGCAGAACACTCTGACATAAATCACAGCAAGATCCTTTTTGACCCACCTCCTAGAGTAATGAGAATAAAAACAAAAGTAAACAAATGGGACCTAATGAAACTTAAAAGCTTTTGCACAGCAAAGGAAACCACAAAGAAGACAAAAAGACAACCTTCAGAATTGGGGAAAAAATTTGCAAATGAAGCAACTGACAAAGGATTAATCTCCAAAATTTGTAAGAAGCTCAATATCAAAAAATCAAACAACCCAATCCAAAAATGGGCAGAAGACCTAAATAGACATTTCTCCAAAGAAGATATACGGATTGCCAACAAACACATGAAAGGATGCTCAACATCACTAATCATTAGAGGAATGCAAATCAAAACCACAATGAGGTATCACCTCACAGCAGTCAGAATGGCAACCATCAAAAAATCTACAGACAGTAAATACTGGAGAGGGTGTGGAGAAAAGGGAACCCTCTTGCACTGCTGGTGGGAATCTAAATTGATACAGCCACTATGGAGAACAGTATGGAGGTTCCTTAATAAACTAAAAGTAGAACTACCATATGACCCAGCAATCCCACTACTGGGCATATACCCTGAGAAAACCATAATTCAAAAAGAGTCATGTACCACAGTGTTCACTGCAGCACTATTTAGAATAGTCAGGACATGGAAGCAACCTAAGTGTCCATCAACAGGTGAATGGATAAAGAAGATGTGGCACATATGTACAATGGAATATTACTCAGCCATAAAAAGAAACGAAACTGAGTTATTTGTAGTGAGGTGGATGGACCTAGAGTCTGTCATACAGAGTGAAGTAAGTCAGAAAGAGAAAAATAAATACCATATATTAACACATATATATGGAATCTAAAAAACAAAACAAAAGGTTCTGAAGAACCTAGGGGTCGGACAGGATTAAAGACATCGATGTAGAGAATGGACTTGAGGACACAGGGAGGGGGAAGGGTAAGCTGGGACGAAGTGAGAGAGTGGCATGGATATATATACACTACTAAATATAAAATAGGCAGCTAGCGCGAAGCAGGTGCATAGCACATGGAGATGAGCTAGGTGCTTTGTGTCTACCTAGGGAGGGTGGGAGGGAGATGCAAGAGGGAGGAGATATGGGGATATATGTACACATATAGCTGATTCAGTTTGTTATAGAGCAGAAACTAACATACCATTGTAAAGCAATTACACTCCAATAAAGATATTAAAAAAAAATGTCCTGCACCTACCCACCCCTTTGCTTTTATAGTTACAGACAGCTGAGATGAGGGAGGAGTGGATCAATGAATGTATGTGGTGATCTCAGAAGTATTATTTTCTTTTTAGTACCAAACCTTAACTTTCAAGGTGGGATGAACGAAAGTTATACATTTACAAATAGAAAAACTAATGACATGGTAAGCAATCACCATTCCTCATTTTCCCCATCCAGCTTTACAAGGCACAATAATTCACACCTTTGAGACCAGAAAGGAATTAAACTGTCGCTTTCCATTCCTTCTAAGTTCTCCATATAAGCTCAATTTGAGCAAGGAACTCTTTCCTAGCTGGCAGCTTGATAGGTAACAAATCCAACACTTTACTCTTGGAGATACAAAAGCAGAGACATATGCCCAGATATAACCCTTGTGCATTAAGGACAGTATGCAGCTGCATACATTTCACCCTGACCCAGCAGATAGAATTTACAGTCTAAAAACATAAAACAAAACAAAACATGATTAAAAAGAGACAGTCTCTCTCCATTATAGACTCATGATGGACTTAAATGGGTAATAAATCAAACCTATTCTTTCTGAATTTCTAATGCAGATATCATAAAAAGAAGAGTATATATAAATTTGGACATAAATAGCTGCTCAAAAATTGTGACATTCTCTGCAAATGAGGGATTATCTACATCACATGAAATAACTCAGGCAACAGTACTAATAGAGATATTTTAGAGAGTATGGTCTTTCAGAATTGAACTCACTGTGGAACCGTTAAAAACAAGCTAAAGATAATTAATTCTTATTAAATAATTTTTATTTAAATATAATCAAAATAACAATGATATAGAATTTTAAAATCAAAGCCTTATACTAATAATATGTTTAAGATGCCCTTTATAAATTTGGTACATATAACTGAGCACAGTAGATTTAAAATTTGTGTTTCTTATTACAGCTGGGGGAGAAGACAACACTACTAGTAAAGAAAGACCATAAATATTATCTTTTCCCTCCCGGAATACCCAAAATGGAGCATAAGCAAAATGGAGTGACTGACAACACCACAAGTACCAGATACTCATAGTAAATAGTATATATTAAATACATAAAGTCCTTCATAATTCAAATTTTCGTAAGATTTTTTTAAATATACGACTTCTGGTCCCATGACACATTCTAACCCTATTCCTCCAAACAGATTCTTTACATAATTCCAATCCCCAGAAATTTATAGTTTAGGCAAATTGTTACAATTTTTGAAATTTTTATTCCCTGGCTTGAGGGTCAGTGCTTGTTCTCATTCATGATTAAATATTTCCAACTGAGACTCAACCTTTCTTAGTTCAGCTGAGGTACTGGCACCCAGTTCTGATCTCTTGTACCTCTCAAAAAATAAGCACAAAGCCCTTTTTTTGTTTTTCAAAGAGCTATACTTCTAAAAACTAAAAGGTATTAATAGACAAGAGAAAGGAGCTAAAATACAAAGTTACATTTCAAAGTCTAGGTCTTCAGATTTAATTATCATAAGCCTGAGCTTACACACTGACAGATACACAGTGTCCACTTATTAAATTACAAATGCTAGACTACACATTTCTCTTTCTTCTCAAAGCCAATTACATTGCTATGAATAGTTACTATATTAATCAAACAGGTATTTACAGAGCTCTTTCAGTAATCTGTCTAGTAACCGACAGATTTAACTCAAGACTGGTAAAATACTGAAATCCAGATTGCAGTCACTCCCTCATCAGGCAACACAGAAAACTAGGTTCCTTAGTTCAACATTAGGTACAGAATCAGGTGGCATGAGTTATATCTTCTTTTTTTTCAACTTGGCACTAATTTATTTTGTGGTGGATTCTAGGCCATAGGTGACAGATTTAGAAGACAAAAGCAAATATGAACATTTAGCATATAATATTGGAATTATTTTAAATGGCACTATTCAATTAAAAAGCTTAATACATGTGACCAATAAAATGAGAGGAAAAGAGTCCATTCAAAATAGCATCAAATAATATAGGCAGTTTTGTTATAAATGTGGAAAAATTTAACCTCTTGCAGTATCTGACAGATTAAGCACACAAAACATAAATTAGTTTACAGAAGATTTAGATATAATCACCAATAAGACTGATTTATTAAGACATACAATCATTTCCTTTTCAAATCTCCACAGAAACTAAAAAACTGATTATATATCAATTCACACAGGAAACCAAAATAAATTTAAGATTAAATATTGTATAGGGTATATTGCCTAACTGCAATCAATTCAAAGACATTTTTTTTCTAAGAAAGAAATTAAACCCTTGGAAAATTAAAAATAATTTTATGTAAAAGTAGAGAAACTAGTACAACAGTAACCCATCAGCAGATATCAAAATTCATGGTCAATCTTGTTTCATCTATAGCACAATTAACTATCTTCACAACACTTTTAAAGCAATTCCCAAGTATCTCATAACTTTATTTGTAAATATTCTGGTAGAATTCTTAGAAATTAAAAATATGTATAAAAACTTCTTGAAATGTTTTAAGAAAAGATGGCAGTTCAAGGAACGCATATTCATCTCGTCCCTTAAATCCAATTGCAATGAACTTTGAAGAGTAAAAATAGAGGGATACTGCATAATTTCTAAGTTAGAAAACTTTCAGAAATTCTGGTTCATTAAAAGCAACTTCAAGGATTTACAAGACTAACCTGCAAAACAATTCTTGAGAGAGTAACATGGTCTAGTGGAAAACACAGATCTTAAGCCAAAACACATAAAAAGGCAAATTCAGTTTGGATTTTCTTTAGCCACTAAGGATCAATAAAATGTGAGGGTGTGTCTGATAATAGGATCCAGAGAGTGACAATTATTTAAGAAAAAAAAAAAAGTGTAGAAAGTTGGGTTGAACTCAGTGGTTGTTGAAAGAAGCAAAGTCCTTTAAACTTCACCTTATAGCTTATTTGTCAAAATGAACTCAAAAACCCAGGGGTGTGGGCACCTATCAGAAGCACCAGCATGGAAAGACTGGTATCATCAGGTAATGGGACCTCTATGGACATAGTGTACAAGAAATTTCAAGATGAAACACCCCGGCACAAAATCAAATATGGTGACATACAAACCAGAAAGGTAATGACATTTCTTTGCCCAGGATTATCCCCACAAAGAGGGGCATGAAAAAGTAGATTTGACGATGTAGAAGATCACCTCAGTAATGCAGAGGGCATGCTTGGGAAACGGCTCCTCACAGAGGGGAAAAGAATGAAAACAGTGGGGTGGACAAAAATGAGACATGTATGATAAACAGGAGGTCAAAAGAAGGGGCAAAAAAAAGAAGTGGCCCTGAAGGAAAGACCAGAATAAATGGAACAGAAGCAGTATCATTGAGATAACAGAAGAATTACTTTAGCTAAAATGCTTAATGGGTATATTAAAAAGGTTCCTGGAGTGTCAGGGTACAAGGATCACCAGGCAAAAATTAATGAAAAGAGAAAAACACTCAGACATTTCCTGATGAAATATGCAAACTTCAAAGATAAAGACAATTCGTAGAAATACCCAGAACCACCCCTACTCCTGAAAAGTTACACAGAACAGTTAGGCTAGGCTCTGACTTCTCTTCAAAATTAATTGTCAAAGATAATAAATAAGTATCAGAGCTTTGAGAAAAGAAAGTTATTTCACAAGAAATCTCCACCCAATCACATTGCTCAGCTAAGAAAAGAAATTCATTTTCAGGTATGTAAAGACTCAGTGAGTACTCTACTTGATGAATCAAAATTAAGGAATGTTTAAATATCAGTGATGTGCACAGAAACTATTTAAACTCAGATATTAGTCTCAATTGTATCTATCATATTACAAAAGAGAATGCACATTGGTAATTACAAAATAACATGTAAATGTAAAACTAATTTTAAAAATTTTAAACTATTAAAATAATTTGAAAATGATACTCCTGATACGCAATTCAAGAACTTTTCCACAAAAATGAAAACTAAAAAGGAAGTAGTAGTAAGAAGAATTAAAACTGTATTCTGTGTGTTACTTACACAGGAAGAGTGATCAAAATGGGTTTATTCTCATAGTTAATATTAAGGGAAATATGTTCTTGGGAGTGTTTCTAAGCTTTTTACAAGAGTTTAACAACAAAAAATCAAGATCATTACTTTCCAAATCACTGGAGGGAAACAAAAACATTAATGTATGTACTATGCAGAGAAAAGAAGAGAAAGAATACCCTGTGATGTAGCAATTATACTCTTAGGCATACACCCTAGAAAAAACTGGAAACAACTCAAATATTCACAAATGATAGTATGAATAAAAACACTGTGGCAGGGCTTCCCTGGTGGTGCAGTGGTTGTGAGTCCACCTGCCGATGCAGGGGACACGGGTTCGTGCCCCGGTCCGGGAAGATCCCACATGCCGCGGAGCGGCTAGGACCATGGCCGCTGAGCCTGCACGTCCGGAGCCTGTGCTCCGCAACAGGAGAGGCCACAACAGTGAGAGGCCCGTGTACCGCAAAAAAAATTAAAAAAAACACTGTGGCATATTCATACAATGAAATACTATATAGTAGTGAAAATTAATTAACTAACATAGATCAATACAAATGGCCAGCAACAAAATGTTAAATCATTTCAGAATACATTATGACTCCATTTATAGGCAGATCATAAGCAAAAAATTAAATATTTTTTAAGCAACAGACAAGTATGAGGTAAAACCACAAAGAAAAGCCAGATGATAATTATCTAATTGAAAATAAGCTAGGATTTATCCCTCAGAAGAGAAATGCACACACAGGGGGCTTCAAAGGTATCAGTAGAGTTTTATTTGTTTTATTTTGTCTTGTTTTGATGTGGATAAACTTGCATGTATCAAGCCTTTTTTTGTGTGTATAAAATTTAAAACTAAAAAAAAATTTAGAACATTGGAAAAAAAGCAGTGAGTTATTTCAAACTTAAAAAAATATATATTTCCACTGCTATGTAAAATGTTTCCAATTACAGAAAAAGATTAGCATCTCCCTGAAAACTAATCTAGCAAAACTGACAAAACTTCATAAAAATTAGTTAAAAAAGGACTACATATATAAATACTAGAAAAAACAATCTATTAATATTTATTAAATACACACACATACTCAAGACTGAAGATTTTATTGCAGAAATCCAATGATACTTCCAAGATTTAAAATTTTTGTTTTGTTTTGTTTTTTTGCGGTACGCGGGCCTCTCACTGTTGTGGCGTCTCCCGTTGTGGAGTACAGGCTCCGGACGCGCAGGCTCAGCGGCCATGGCTCACGGGCCCAGCTGCTCCACGGCATGTGGGATCTTCCCGGACCGGGGCACGAACCCGTGTCCCTGCATCGGCAGGCGGACGCTCAACCACTGCGCGCCACCAGGGAAGCCCAAGATTTAAAATTTTATAACATTAAACTCACCTGTAGACCAAAGAGAAAAATATTATCTAAACAAAGGACACCAAAGGTTAGTTAGTAAAATGATGCATCCATGCTTCATTGAAAATAAATTTAGTTAATGAAGAATTCTAGAATGTTTCTCCTTTTGATCTCTCGTATGGCCCCTTTGTTATGCCATACACATCAAATAATTCCCAGTCTACTTCTTTACCAGTTATAGGCTTTCTCAGAACATTGCACCTTAACTTGATCCAGAGTTCTTGCTTCTGTAGAAGAGTACCCTTCAAAGTGGGGCACACACACAAGACACCCCAATAGGAAGGAACACTTAATGTATGGGTTGACACTGCCTCCTCCCTCCTTCACTCCATTTATCTGGCAGTCCGTATGTTACTCATCCCATGTGAGACAACATGGAGGGGCTAACAGCGGAATCCTCATTCATTCATTAACTTCTGACCAGTGGAAACCTCATCATTCATTAGATTCCATGTACTATGTCTGTGCATGTCTAGGTTAAGTGGACATTTAATTTAAAACTTATGTAAGAGATATTATCTAATTTTAACTAAACCATCTCTCACAAAAATACGAAGATTAAAAGATCCCTTCAAAGGAACCACAGTTTGACTAGTGCAAGCAAACAAACAAGAAAATGGCAGAGCTAACACTTCTCACGTGAGCTCATTATCAACAATACTGTGAAGTAAAAACAATGGCAAAGCAACAGATATGAAAGAGGGCCAAAAGATTTCTAAATTATCAAAACCCACCTATCTGAACTGTGAATTTATATGCCCTGACCTTGCCCTAGGCCAATGTTATACTTTTTATGTTGGTGACAATTTGTAAGATGTTCTAAGAATCCAGAATTTGAAGACAAATCTCTACGTTTTTCTCAACAATATTTTTCAAGTCACTGAAACTTAATCAAAACTTATTAAAACTTAAAAATAAATATTATTTCAAGTACATGTAGTGATAGAAATATTTACAAGAGTCTTTCCAAGGCCAACTTCCATATCACTGGGAAAACATTTCTTTTTTTTCTTATGATAAAAATAGCTGAATTAATACATGAAAAATATGGCAACGAAACACTGTTAGAAAATGACAAGAAATCACTACTAAGAAGTTGAAGAAACAAGGATTAGAGCAAATTATACTGTGTGGGAGGTTTTCTATAGAGTTGAATTCAACTACAGATGTTTCTAATATATCTGAGCTTATTGTATTTACTCAGTTCTCTTTAAAAAATGAAATTCACAAAAAACTATCAATACTTTTTGGTGAGTCTTTAAAGGAAAGTAGTACCAAAGATACACTCTCATAAGCAAATGTCTTTTACAGAAAGAAATTTTTCAGAGAAACATGTTAATTCTACTTAAGGCCACAATGAAGAAGCAGATACTTTAACTGGGAAGGAGAAGAAGCTGCAGGGAGGGGATGATGGAAGATGAAAGAGAAAGAGGATAGAAGGGAAACAGGGAAAGAGAGGGAAGGTTATAAGGGTAAGATCAGACGTGAAAATCATTTACTGCTCATGTAACAGGCAGGGTAATGCAGCAAAGAAGCTGAAGTCAGAAGTGACAAAACTGGTGCAAGATGATTTCAGTGTGGTCAATTATATAAAAAACATCTTTGAAATAAGGCAAAATCTTCAAATGTACTTCATAATGAGATATGAAGTGACAGAAAAATATTTTGTACCACAGAGGCTGAATGGATATCTTAGTGAAGAGTACTTAAAAATGCTACCAATCTTGAGCAGAGTTACACACTTTACTTTTCAAAAGTCTCAAATTTGCTGACTTTTCCTGTGACAGCATCAGGTGATGAGCAATACCTTACCTAACAGATAATTTAGAAAACAAAACAAAACAGGAAGACATTTAATCTACCCTTTAAAATAAAGGTGAAATTTTAACAATGAAAAGAAAGTAATTACTTTTAAAAAGAAACTCATGCTATGGAGAGAGCTCTAAAAAAAAGGGGGGGGGGTGTTTTTTAAAAAGAATTTTCCTTCCATCATGTGATTTTTTTTTTTGCTGAAAATATTTTGCATGTGTCTTACATTAAAATTCTCATATCTACATTGAAGTAGGAAAAAGAACTTTCCAAACTATTTAAAAATCTCCCCCAAATTCTATGGGCTTCAGACCCTTTAAAAACTTTTATATTGATAAAAGAACAAAGAACTCACATGTCCTCAATTCAAATACATCAATTGTTTATATGTTGCTCATTTGCTTTATCATATTCTTATTTTTCTCATTCAATCCCTCCCTCTCTCTCTCTCTCTCTCTCCACACACACACACACACACACAGTTTTTCCTGATTTAAGATTAAATTATTTCTCCTTGTTTTTCATAAGCTTGCATTTTTAACAGTTGAAGCCAGTTATTTTGTAGAAAGTCCTTCAATTTAAATTTGTCTTATGTTGCTTTATAATTAAATTAGATACCGAAAATGTCCTTTTGGCAGAAATACCACAGAAGTAAATGCATATACTAGTGCATATATTAGGAGGTACATCATGTCGATCTGTCCCATTGGTGGTACTGTTAAATTATAAGATACAGCAGGCTCACCTTGTATTTTCCCTGCTCCTGCCCTAGAATCACCCTTTTCTCCAAGGAAAACTGCTTCTTTTTAATGAGGAATGATGTTTAGAAGCCAGTATCTGGACCCTAGATATGCTCATTGCTTATAGAGGTATCTTTGCTTCTAAGACCTTTCAATATACATCAGAAATACCAACATGTGCATGCACGTGCATATAAATCTATTTCTATCTCTATATAAAAGGATGAGATCATACTAATACCTCTACTGCCAATTCAATGCCAGCTTTCCCTCTTCATATTTTTAACTCTCTTCTCTGACAGTGAGAAATCTGGTTGTTTTTCTCAATAAAATTATACATATGATCAACCATACAATAAACAAACCTTCTAGAATTCAATATAGTTTTTATAGTTCCTTTTGTCTTTACATCAATGATAAATCATTTGAAACACAGGTTTATTTGTTTTTGTTTGTATTCTCTTTTAGATTTGTTCTTCCACATTCTTGTTGGTTTTATCGTTCAAAATTTGTTATGAAATTTGTGAGTTACAGCTAAGGTAGTAACTATAGGTAATTTATGTGATGCATGTTCTTTTGTTTTTCAATTGCTTTTTACATGTAGGAAGGTCTGTATTTGTGTTCTATTGGTTACCTTTGCACTTATACATCTGCAATGCCTTAATCCCATTTTGTTATTATTTTATCATCTAGCAGGTCAATTTTTAATGAATGGTATCTTCTTATTCCCAACTACTGCTTTTGCAACAATTGACAAGTTTTTTCTACCTTCCTCTTTACTTCTCCCTTTATAGTTGCATTATTTCTGCTTTGTAAGAACATATAAGATTTACATATTTTTCTTTCACTTTTATTGCCACCTATGTTTTAGTCTTAGATCTACAACTAAATATAATTAATACTCACCATGGATCCTTATGCAAATGTTTTCTAGCCAACTCTTAGTTGGATAAAGCTCATGCTCTAGTAGATTCCTCAAGAAGAATTCAGGTGTATAGTATTCTCTGAGTTTTGCATATTTAAAATGTTTTTGTATTCTTAATACTTGAAGAACAGCTTAATATAAAATTCCTGGTTCACACTTCTTTTTCCTGTAGTTTCTTGAAAATGCTGCTCCATTATTACTTTGCTTTGTATGTTTCTTTTTTTTCTTTAATAGTGCTGCTATGAACATTGGGGTGCATGTATCTTTTTTTAATTTATTTATTCAATTTATTTATTTTTGGCTGCATTGGGTCTTTGCTGCTGCGCGTGGGCCTTCTCTAGTTGCGGTGAGCGGGGCTACTCTTCATTGTGGTGCACAGGCTTCTCATTGCAGTGGCTTCTCTTGTTGCGGAGCATGGGCTCTAGGCACACAGGCTTCAGTAGTTGTGGCATGCAGGGTCAGTAGCATGGCTCGCAGGCTCTAGAGCGCAGGCTCAGTAGTTGTGGCGCACAGGATCCCTTGGCATGTGGGATCTTCCCAGACCAGGGCTCAAACCCATGTCCCCTGCACTGGCAGGCGGATTCTTAACCACTGTGCCAACCAGGGAAGCCCTGCTTTGTATGTTTCTATTAAGAAGTTGTGTCAGTTTAATTCTCTGCCCTGTAGGCTTTTGGATCTTTTCTTTCCTCCTGAAGGCTCTGAGAATTTTTTATCTTTAAAGTCTAACAGTTTTACAAGGTTATGACTCAAAATTGACTGTTTAACATCAATTTCTCCAGGTAGCCTACAGTCCTTTCAATATGTAGATGCAGGTCTTCTTTTATTTTTGGAAAATTTTTTTAAATTATAGTTTTAAATATTGTCTCTGTTCTCATTTAGTTTTCCTCATTCAATTATACATATATGCTGAATCTTTTTTTGTCTCACTTCCATTTCAACCACTTTCTCTTTTACCTGTTTTACTTCTTTAATTCATTTTCATTTTCTTGATTATTTTTCTGCTTTTCTTCAATGCCTTTGATTAAATTTCAGTTGAATCCATTCCCTCTTAGGCATCTTGGAATTTTGAATTCATTTCTAAGATGGTTTTTATCTTATCCTTCCATATTTTTCTTGGGTTCAATCAACTCTTCTCATTTCTTTCTAGGCTTCTTTGCTTGCGATTTTGTGGGGTTTTGAGGGATATTTTGTTTGTTTGTTTTTAAATTTATGATTTTAGTTGGTTTTTCCTATCTCCAAATGCTTGTCTGAGGTTATTTCATTCAGTTTAGAGAGCTGTATTAACCGTTTTCTACTGTCATGTGGTTGTTGTCTTTTGAGGGAAGGGCTTTCATTTGCTGAGATATTTTGATTCTCACGTTATGTTTTCTTCTTATGGTAGCTTTCCATAAATTTAGGAGGCTTTCATCTATTGTGACTTTGGCTTTGGGGTGGTTCATAAGATTCCTATTTCAAGAGTCCCCTCTCTTGTTAGCATAGCAAAGTATGGTTTCTTTAATGGATTTTTTTTTTTTTTTTTTGTGGTGGTGATGTGAAGAGGGTGGTTGTGTATCCTCCAATTTGGGGGGGAGTGGTTTCCATTTCATCTTGCAGAATCTTAAATTTCTCCCTTTTGCTTGTTTTTCCTTCACTATCCAATCTCCAAAGGGTGCTTTTCCTTCTCTTTAACTTTCTTCTCCCCCAGAAAAAAATACCTTTCAAAGGCTACCACCCTCAAATCACACACACTTTTAAGCCTAGCACCTATAATCAGTGCTCTGATCTACCAGGACTCTCTTGTACTTAAGGTGTGGGTTCTCTTTCTAATGGTGATTTTAGAGCAATCCTAGTTTCCCCCACAGCTTTTCAGAATTGCCCTTGTTCTCCACAAATGCTTGCTTCAGGAGAGAGAAATCTCTCTGCTGGGATTTGATGTTTACTTTTCTACTTACAGAAAAGTTCATAGCATTCTGCTTCTAGTTATGTTGAGGGCATGGATTTTATACAGCTTTATTTGTCCTTTCTTGTTGATCTTTACTGATTTTGATTTTGGAGGATATATGAAGAGACTTAGATTTACCTTACCTATCGATATCCTTACTTGCCCAGAAATTGATTCGAATCCTATTATACAAAATGTAAAAATGTGAAAGTATCCCAAAATTTGCAAGAAAAACTGATCTCAGGCAAGATGAAAAAAATGTTAAATTTCAACAGAAAAACACTGCATAATTAACAAAAGGAATTAAGAAAAGAAGGATCATAGCTTATTATGTGTACACAAAGATGCATCTGTTCCATTTTCATCCATGTACCATTCTTCCATTATGGAAAAGCAAGTATCGAAATAAACTGAATACAGAAACAGACTTTTGAATCAATGTATGACAATCATACTGACATTTTTTAAAAGTTGAAGCTTACGGCTCTGATTAAAAGAGGATTCAGTCATTCATTCAACAAATACTTATTAAGCATTTACTATGTGCCAGACACTTGGAATACTGAATAAACAAAGCAGATAAATATCCCCATCTAACATTCTCATGGGGGAGAGAAATAAAGAATGAAATTAATAAACTTGTTTTTTAAGAAGATCACAAAAATTTTTTATATGGTTAATAAATAAAATTTAAAATATAATTTAGTTCACTTTTCTCATCATACCAAAAATTTTCTTTTAGGTATTTCTATCTCACTACATTAAGTTAAATATTGGGGAGTACGTTCCCAGTTTTCCATTTTTAGGAATATAATTAGAGTTTGTGAAACACAGATGTCTAGAGGATATCACCAAGAGATCCTGGACTTAGAGCTAGATAAAATAACTTGTGAAACATTGGGTTGTCTCTCCTTGGAGAATGGATAATAAATACATTTAGAGGTATAAGAGGAATCATTCCAATTGTTTAGGTTTTTGTTGTTTGCTTCAAGTGTATGTGTGAGAAGAAGGGTTGTATATAGTTATTAAGCAGCCAAAAATGAGGCCTGCATTAAATGTTTGTCAAGAATTCCAGTTCTAGAAATTTATCCTATATTGCATGTTGGCAAAGAATAGGATAAGTTAAGTTTAACATAGTAGTTTATGACAACTAAAGACTGGAAAAAACCTACATGTTGAAACAACAGGAAACTATTGTTTTAGATTCTTAAACTGAATTACTACATAACGGTAAGAAAAATGAGTTAGATCTATATATGCTGATATGTAATTTTAAAACTGCAGAACAATGGTATATATGGTATATTTCTACCTATGCATTAAAAAGGAGATCAGCTATATGCTTGCATATGAACAAAGTATTTGGGGAATGAAATTTTAAAAAAACTATAATAGTGGTTACCTTCATAATGGGGACATTCTCACCCCTCATGTTATTTGAATTTACTTTTCTTTTTATAAACTGTGTTCTTGATTACTTTTTAAATAAAAAAGGCTAATTATAAATACCAAATCTATTAAAAGGTACAATATTTAAAACAGAATAAAGAGATAAACTAATGTGATAAAACAGAGAAAGTCATTTTCTAATATAAAAAGGTAGCATTTTGTATAAGTGTGGGAAACAAATAGCATATTCAATAATTAATACAGGGATAAAAGATTCATTATTGGAAAATAAAAAATAAAATTTTACCTCATACTATACAGACCAAATCAATTTCCAGATAAATCAGTGATTTAAATGTAAATTTTAAAATAAAAAAAATTAACCAGAAGAAAACACAAATTAATGTATTTATAATATTAGAGTAGGGAAGGCCCTTCTCAACATGAGAGGAAGCATGCACAAAGGAAGAGTATTATATGTACCTCATGAAAATTCTGAAACTTTCTATAAGGCAAAAAGTAACACAATGCTAAATAATAAACAACCTGGAAAAAGATTTCACATACACATACACACACCCACACTTACACACATTTAGAATATAAATTATTTCAAGTCATTATGAAAAGGACCAATATTACAATGCTTTTTAATGAATAATGTTTTTTAAAAAACAAATATTTTATAAGAAAAATACAAATTTTAAATGTGAGATGTGTTTAAAAAATTATAACACGCAGTTTTGCCAAAGATTTAGGTAAGCAGAAACTTATACATAGAGTAGAAATATACACTGGTACACCATTCTGGAGGGGTATTTGATAATATGCATTAAGAGCATTAAAAATATGAATATCATTTATCTCAAAAATCTTTCCCTCTAGCAAACTACCCCAAGGAAATAAACATTTTTATTCAAAGATGTATTCAAAGATTAAAAACACAACAACAAAAACCTGCTGTCCATCATCATTTATAAGGATGAAAAACAACATAACCATTCAACAGGAAACTGGTACACTAAGTTTTATGCATGAGAATTCTATACAGCCCATAAAAATGGTGTTATAAAAGAATACTTATCAGCATGTAAGAATATTTGAGATATTATAATAAAAAATTAGAAAATGCAATAAACTATGGTTCTATTTATTTAAAATACACATTTCATAAGTAAATTCATGCAAGGAAAAGTCTTAAAGCATATACAAAACATGTTGACAGTAATTAGTGTTAGAATTATGTGATTTAAAATTTTTAAACTTATTTATAGTTACTAAATTTTCTATAGTAAATTTGTTTTTACTTTATCAAGGAAAAAATAGAGTACAGGTAGAGAGTTATTCCTTCTGAGTCTGGACTGAGAAGATGAGTTAAGATATAGATAATTTTGAAGTGGTAGGAGAAGTAGTTTAAAAAGAAATCATACATGCCAGTTTCTATTTTCTTAGTGTATTAGAAGGATATCTAAAGAGTACAGAAGGCAGGACTGGAAAGTGGGGAATTTAAGCAAAGTGATAAATCTTTAAAGCAGCCCTTAGAGAAAAAGAAAATGTGGTCATTTCTTGAGATGGTACTGAGGTAGTAACAGTGTTATCTGGTGAAAGAGAGATTTTAGTTTAAATAAAAGGAAGAAGATTGAGGGAGACAGGAAGTGGACAGAAGAGGGATAGGAAGGATATGAAGCAAAGAAGAAAAGGAAGAAGGAAGAGGAGAGCAAAGTAAAGATGAACGAGAAGGGAGAAGGTCAGAGAGGGAGGGAGGAAATGAATTGGGAAGTTTGAAAAAGGAGAGAGGGGTTCAGGGAGTACGAAGGAAAAAAAGACTGAAGAAAGAAGGCAGGGCAGAGTGCTCTAAGGTTGAGGAGATAAGAGAATTTATTACAAATGAAATGGGTCATCTAGAGACAGCTGTGGAGTGTTGTGGTTAGCTGGAAAGGAGTAACTACATGGAAGAGTAGGCTTGAGGTGGTTGTACAGTGGGTAGAAATTACACTTTATACAGTGAAGCTTCTAGATGGAACTTTGATACTGGCACATAGAGGGTGCACAAGATGTAACATATCTCTATACTAAAATACACCCTTCATAAATGTCTAGAATAATTTCTGAATGATTACAAACGATAACATTTACTTACATTTCTTAAATAATTTAACAACTCTTCCAGGTTTTAAACCTAGTAGAATATAAAAATTCCAAGAAAAAAGGACAGGGTGGGAAATTACAAGAAAGTAAGTTTCAGGCTATAATGGGGGGAAAAAAGGCACTCGTGGTGAAGAGTACTCTGGAAAGCTGAGAGGAGATAAATATTATCATGCTAAATTATTCAAAACAAAAATAATTGCTAAGCAGCCAGAATATCATGGAATTTCTTTTCAGAATCAATTCTATCACATGTATAAATTAGTTTCATTACTGAATAGCTGCACTTTATTTTCTGACCTCAGACAGTGAAACAGAAGGCTCTGGCCAAATGAGGAAGAAAAATCTATTACCCGCAGGGGAGCTGCACTTGTTTAACCAATTAAAGTACACTGGACAAATGCCCTCTACTATTAGGATAACACCATCAGAATAAAGAGCACACTTGGAGCTCTCCCTGGTGCTGCAAACGTCCCGGCTGTCTGTGACCCATTCCTGCACTGACCTATCTGCCTGAATTCTCATTAGTCTTATTTCTGCAAACTACACACTTACCTGTGCCTCTGTAAGTATATAGTTTAAAACTTTATTAGAAAATGCATAATAGAGATAGATCAAAGGGTTCTATTTCACATCATTTATGTAAGATATTTTCTTCACATTTCCCAACAATTTTAAAAATTAATAACCAAAAACTAAAAGCACAGTGGTACTAATGAATCTGAATAAAAGTATCCTCATATCTATCTATCTATCTCTATATAGCTAGATAGATGAGAAGCACTGGATTAATCATAGGCTATATGGTCAGCTAAATATCTCTAGGAATTATTCTTCCTGGAAAAAAATTCACCTTTGAGATGATTTTATTGGTCTATCTACTCTTACAAAATCTGTATATCTTTAGTTGTTTTTCCCCCTTTCTGATCTATAATTAATCGACAGTAATTATACCACTGCCTAAATGGTATGCCTTTTATTACATATACTTAAAGGAAAAAGAAACCAAAAAATCCCCACTTAATCACATTAGATTCTTCCAGAATCTAAGCACCTAGCATGAACTAAATAAGGAGGATAACCAGAATTCCCTAAGTCATAATGTTGAAATCTCCGAGAGTAAGTATTTTGAATTTAGTAAATACCTACATATTTGGGGGAGGGGGTAAATTTTTGTGGCACTTATTCAGAATGTGCAACAAAAGTATGACCTCCAAAGAATCAACACATTAAAATGTAAAACTTCGTCTAAATGACTTCAGCATTCCAAAAGACACTGTGGTTATTACAATTAAACCTTAGTATATTACTAAAATTATTTAGTTTACAATAGAGACCAATATGAACAAATAGGTTTGGGAAGAATTATCTAAGTATAAAAGAAATCAAGAATTCTCTTCAAATTATTGTTTTAGTTCAAATGGCCTGTTAGGTGATTTAATTTTCCTCTGAACTGCTTGGTCCTCTGAAAAAGAAATTCCTCTCATAAAGAACTTAACCTGAGAAGCTGAAGCAGGCAATCAAATTGTTGGAATCTGTTTGTCTAAAAATACTTAAAATTAATACTTTTTATACTACCTAGTGATCTAGAAATTATGTCAGGAAACCTTTGGATACTTTTGTCACTAAGCCATGTTTCTTTTTTTAAATCATTATTCCTGTTAATACAGAGGAAAGATGATATAACTTAGGACAACAGAACTCTTCTTTCTTGCCTGAAAGCAGAGTTTGTAAACAGGTAAAAGGAAACTGCACCTACCAGAGAATGCTGCCAACTCCTCCCATCCGAATACCAACTCCCTGTGGCCTGGGGTACCCTTGCAGAACACTTAGCAGCTCTACAGAGCAATCTGAAAACTACTGCCTTAAGCATAAAACATTTTAAGTTGATTTTTGACATAACATTATATTATGAATGAGAACAAGTTAGAATCAAAGGTGAATAGGCAAACAGTGCTGAAAAGCAATAAACATGTATATTCTTAACTTTTCTACATCTAAGAATTAAAGTTTTATTAAGTGGTAAAAAGATATTGTAAGAAAGTTGCTGATCTAATTCAGGAATTCTTAATTAAGGGCAGTACCATGACAGGATAGTCTAGAAAAGCATGGGCCCATTTTTGTTTGTCACAGTGACTAGGGGCACACAATGAGTAATTAGGAGGCAGGAGCCAGGGATGCTAAACATGCTACAGTGCACAAAGATTTGTGCCATCCCAAAGCCAACAGCATGTCCAACTGAAAAACACTGATCTAATTCAACTAAAAGTAAAAATTAAGAATTTCCAACAAATTGGGAAATTTCCAATGAATATCTGACTCACGAATATCCTTTCGAAATAACAGTAATGGAAACTCAGAGTCCAGAGGCCCTGCCTCCAAAGGAAATAAAACTCTTAGCATAACCAAATCATACTATCTAGAAAATGACCATACATCCTTTTATATAGAGTTTAACTAGATGCTGCGTTCCAGAAGCACCTCTTGCCCAATCCATCTAACAAACAAAACAAAGCAAACAGGACACTGAAAAAAAAACCCCAGACAAAACACACCATAAAGAATGAAGGGAGGAAGAGATGTGTGTGCTCGAAACTGTAGAAGAAACTTAAAATACTTTTTGCCTTAGGAAGAATATTACGTGAAGCTTAAATTTTACCACAAAGAGATAATAAGTAAGCATCGGAGGCCAGCCTAGGGATTATTATGACATTTCTATCAGAAACTTCACACTCATTTCTAAACAACTGATTTTAAGTAAAATTACCAAATAAAATTCATTTGTTAAGTTGACTGCTACCTACAGTGGCAAAGAGTAACTGTGTCTCTGATTTCACAATGATGATTAGATTTTTATATGTATAATTCTTGAGTTTGAAGGGCAAATATATTTACTACATGCTATTCTAAATCTGTTTATCTTATTCAAATGAACATGTACATTAACCTTTAAAAATAGACTAAATTTGAATATATAAAAAACAGTATGAACTACAGATTACTTTGATTCAAAGTAGTAAAAAAAAATTTTTATCCAAATGTTTCTTTACAAGAAGTTATAAACTACGAAAAAATGTATTGAGGAACTGTTACATCATTAGAAAAGACTGTACTCTCCTAAAAAATTGGGTACACATTGACATACAGTATTATTAGCAAATCAATTCATCATTTCTCAAATTAGAATAGGGTTTTATAAGAGAAACAACTAAAATGCACATATGCAACTTTTTACTATTATTATTTTCTACACGAGACTTCTTTCAAGTAAGACAATGAAAAGATATAGTAAATTGGAAATTATAGATTATTATTTAATCAAAAAATGTTTAATTGACATGTCAAAAAAAATATGTGAAGGTTTTTTTGTTTTTAAGAAACACGAGATCTGAACTGGGCATTTTTACTTCCAGAAATGGCAGAGGAGGTCATTTAGACCTATGCTCCTACCAATAACCAGAAAAACTGGAAAATATTAATATTCTTTTTTTAAGTTTCTCAAAGAAATCAGAGAATGACAAAGTAGTGAAGATTTATTGGACCAAGAGAGAAGACAGAAATCCAGGAAGTCAAACTTAGCCTTTGGGTTTGTCCTGCAAGAATTATGGGAAAGACCGTTGAGACTGAGAAGTATGTTTGACAGCCTGGAGAGTCTAGGGAGAAATAAACAAATATAACTGTTTTTAGTTGTGACACTAAAAATTTCACCCTAGTAGTTAGATGAACAAGAAATTTGTACTTGCAGAGACTACAGACTAAGCTGGAGTCATTTAGTGGGCTCAGAAAATTGGATTAAAGCGATCGTAGATTGCTAATGCTCCTCAATTCCTGTCACAAGCAAACTATCCAAAATAAACTCTAGAGAAAGACAATATAATTTCAGGTCTCGAATTATGTCTATAAATGGTTTTCAAGTACAATCCAGTATACAAATCAAGTTACAACCAGAAAACTCAGGAGGAAAGAGATGCAAGCAGCAACAAAAACAAAAGGGTAAAAGTAAAAACACTCAAAGGAGCTCCAGATATTGGAATTATCAAACACAAACAGTATTTTTTCAAAAATCTATATGTATTTGCTTATCATATGTAAGAGCACTGAAAAACAAAGACAAAAATAATTATTAAAGGCAGCCAGAAGAAAAATATGACAATTTCTTCAAAGGTGCAAGATAAGAAAGATATTTAAGTACTCACAAGAAACCATGGAAACAGAGGTAATGGGATTAAATTTTCACTGTGTTCTAAGAAGATAACATCAAATTGAAAACTCAACATCCAGAGTATATCATTCAAAACTAAAAACGTAATGTGAAAACCAGAAATTATTTTTTTAGGTTTAATAATTATTTTATTTATAAATTTCCACCAATCTTGCCAGTCATATTATTCTGGATATTAGAGTTGGATTAAATAGTTTTTTCTTATATTCATCTATATGAAAATTCTGGGAAAAAAGAGAAGAATTTGGGGATTAAATCCCAAATTTAATCCAAATCAAAATTCCAACCCTTTTTTTAACTGAAAGGAAGTGACAATATCATTTAAAAAATGTAAATGCAATAATCAAAAAAGTCATGGAACCATAAGACAGGAAAAAGGCCGAGGCAATTATCTTGATTCCATCTCTTTTGCAATGTCTGTCTTATTCATTGCTCCAAAACAGTATGTAGCTGGCACACAGTAGGGGATAATGTTAACTCAGCTAAACTGAATTCTTCCAGTCAGTACTTTCCCCAGTCTAACATTATTTCTACCAAAGTTTATATCCTATTAACACTCTGTGGTAACAACAGGAGAGAACAGTAACATTCTGAACACACAGTAGGTATTCAATAAATGTTTGCCAAGTACACAAATCAAGTGTAAGTTTATTTTCTAGATTTAAAAACCTCCATTTCTCTAGCTTTTCCTCATGTGATCTCTTGTCCGAACTTTGATCCCCTTTGGATCCATTCCAAACTATCCTCATAACGTTTTAGTTTCTCCGCAAATTAGACAATGCACCCAACCCTGGGGGATCTAAATTTAACCTACCCACAAACAAATAATAAATGTACTGAGAAATTCTAGTATTTTTAATCTCCATTGAATATAAATGCTATACAGAAATCCATAAATACTTCTATAAACAATACTGTCAGACCGTGTAATCCATTTCCTAAGAATAAAATATATAATTAGAAACAAAAGTACTGAATTTCCTTGTTTATACTTTCTTTGAGGCTGATCAGGTAATGATGAGCCAGTTCTAATTTAATTAAACATTTATATAATCTAGTGATTACATATTATTATGATAGTTCATATTCTCTCAGTATTTTGAGTTTTTCAGCATATACTATTGATATCCTTATCTATATGCTTTTAAAATCAAGATACAAAATGATAAAATTACAGAGCTATAGAAACATAATGACAATGTTCTTTTATCAATACAACCCAGTTATAGGTATAATTCTTTTTTCTTCCTTAAAATCACCCAGCAATGTGGCTAGTAAAAGTGACCATCAATAGGGACTTTTCTGGAAGTCCAGTGGTTAAGACTTCACCTTCCAATGCACGGGGTGTGGGTTCGATCCCTCGTGGGCGAGCTAAGATCCCACATACCTTGTGGCCAAAAGACCAAAACATAAACCAGAAGCAATAATATAACAAATTCAATAAAGAGTTTAAAAATGGTCCATATCAAAAAAAATCTTTAAAAAACAAAGTGATCAGCAATAAAATATACAAATACAGCATACAAAAATATCAACATTTTCATGTTCAAATAAAAATTCACAAAGGTTCTCAAGAAAATTGAGTTATCAAGCAAAATATAAACTCTTTTAATATTAAAAGTCTAAAAAATTTGTAAACTACCAAAATGCTAAACTATAAAACAATTTTATAAATATACTATTTGCTTCATTCTAGAAGAACTTTAATAAACATTTAATAAATTTAATAAATTTTAATAATTTTAATAATTTAAAATTTTAATGAATTTTATTTTAGTAAAATTGTACATCTGCATATATTACTATATAGACAGACACATGCACACTTGTACACAACATGCACTAGAGCAGCATTTCACAAAATGGTAAGGAAGAAGAATAAGAAATGATTTGGGGAGGGCAGAAGGCTGCGGCAAAAAACTAACATTGATTCGTATGGTGATAAATTGGTTCTCCTTACTTTCAATCCTTGGTATATCAAAACAGTTTGATGCTAGTATTTCTTTGGCACCTCTCTAATAACTCTAATCTCCCTTTTTAACAAGAGTAAATATCTAGGAAATAGGCTCATTGTTGCCTTTTCACTCTACTGGATTTTTTAAGTTCTTTATTTATGTTTTAAATACAGTTATTTAAGTAATAAGGAACATAATAAGTTAAAGAAAAATATTAAGGAAATAAGAGTAGAGGTGATATAGTAAAGCAGAGACTAAATCTTCCACAGTAACAAAACCCTCAAAATCTCACTGGGCACATGCCAACAGAATAAAGAATACATTTCACAAGCTCTTCGTATGTAGGTATGGACATATGCCTAAATTCTGGACAATTTTAGATCTAAACAAAGTTACCTATGGCAGCTTCCAGGAACCTTCCTTAAAAGAGAGCTGGCATTCACGCTCTCAGCTCTCTTCTTCATTCCTTTCTCCTCCTGCTGGCTAGAATACAGATAGATGAAGGCTGAAACTAAAGAAGCCATCCAGGTTTAAAAGGTGACCTTGGCAATGGAGGCTATGCATGGCAAAGCAACGAGGTAAGAACAACCTGGATCCCTGAGTATTTTGTTTGACAGAAGTACAATACTAGCCCCTTTTCACCTACTTCCAGACTCTTAGGTGATGGCAAAATAAGACACTTCTGTATCATTTAAGTCGCTGTTGTTTGGGATCTCTGCTATCAACATGCAAATCTAACCCTATCTGCAAATTATGGAATATAAAAAATATTGTCAAAATGGTTATGCAAATGATTAAAGTTGGAAAACAATAAACTAAGGCCCTGAAGTGCCCAGGGTAGATCACTGTCAGTCCTGAAATTTATCAAATGATCCACTAGCCATTAGCAGTTTGAGTTATACAAGAAATTTTGAATATATATGTCACAAATTTGAAATGTAAAATATTTATTTCCACAGAAATTCTATTATATTCTATGTTCTTAAAGGTTGAACACAAGTTACAAGGACTAGCATTCAGTTCGTCTTGACTACAGTCAGAGTTGAAAAATTACTGTTGACTTAGTTAAATTTGTACTTTTTCATTATTCTTAATGTGTTTCATCGTATCTCCAATTCACAAAATTAAATGGCCATCTGAAAAATTATTCACTGATGTGTAAAAATGTTGAAGAAAACAGTACCAAACCCCACCATACAGATTAAGATAATTAATGTCAATAGGGAATGACTCCAGTGCACTATCGTCTCGTTTCTATCTAGTGCCAAAATATTTGTATGACTCCATGTACTCCCATTTCCCCTTTACTCCCACCCCTAACAACCATGAATCTGCTTTCTGTCCCTATGGATTTGCCTATTCTGGACACTTCATATAAATCAAATTACACAACATGTGACATTTTGTGTCTGGCTTCTTTTACACAACATCATGTTTTTGAGGTTCATCCATGTGGTAGTATGTTATCAGTACATTCCTTTTGTATGGCCAAATAATATTCCACATAATTATATTATTATATCATATTTTGTTTATCCATTCATCAGCTGAGGAACATTTGGGTTATTTTCACTTTTTGGCTGTTGTGAATAGTGCCACTATGAACATTCATGAACAAATTGTTTGAATACTTGTTTTCAATTCTTATGAGTACTACCTAGGAGTAGGACTGCAGGATAATTTACAGGATAATTATATGTTTAACTATTTTAGGAACTGTCAGACCTTTTCTACAATGGCTAAACAACATGCTTCTTGATCTCAAATCACTGTTGAAGAAAGTAGTGAAAATAGTAAACCTGTTCAATAGCAATCACTCAGTATACATCATGTCAGTGCTGTTTTAATAAAATGGCAATGAATGAAAGACTTAGCTTTTCTACACTTAAATGTAATCTGGCTGTCAAGGGGAAATACATAAGGTTTTCAAATGGTGAAAAATTACTTAAATTTCATGATATTCATATCTGTGAAAATCATTTCTGTGGTTTTACAAATTATTTGTTCAAGTATAATACCTTGGGTGATATATCTAATATTTTGAAATGTCTAAGAATTACTTCATGGCTGAAATACCATGATTTTTAATACTAAGTTAAGGTTTCTTAAGAAGTCCCAATGTTAAGTTAGGGACTCTGAAAGATAGCTGAAGTAGTCCCAGGTCAGTAGTAACACAATATAAATCCTTTTCCAAGAAAATGCCTCAGTTCAGGCACCCAGGTTTTCAATAATGATGTCATAAGCAGAGACCACCTAACACATGTTGAAACAAATTACCATGAGTGCTAGACAGCACAAACAATAACCAATTCATCAGACATAAAATATAAACATGGAGAAAATATTTAAAGAAATAAAATGTGGAATTAGAAAATCAAGCAAGCAACAAGAAAAACATTATTATTATATATAAAAAAAGATATATATATATATATATATATATACATGCCATTAGAGTCCTCAAAGGATAGAATAAATAGTACAGCAAAAAAGATTTGAAAAGATAATGTTTTACATTTTTCAGAGCTGATGGAAGACCCAAATGATATAAGAAAATACAAATCCAGCAGAACAGATAAAAAGAAGCATATATCAAGTGCGTGGTAATAAAACCCCACAAAGCCAAAGAAAAGGAGAAAAATCTTAAAAGCAGCCAAAGAAAACATGCAGGTCACCAACTAAGAAATGACAGTTGGACTGATGCTAATTCATCACCAAAAATTTCAGGCAGAAGACAGTAGAGTAACATAATCAAAGTTTTAAAGTTCTATTAGAAAAAAAAACCTGTCACAGAAAATCACATCCTCAGCAAAACTACCTTTCAAGAACATGGACGGAAAAAGAACTTTCAGACAATCAAAAACACTGTATCACCAAAATATCTACACTAAAGGAAATGCTAAAGGATGTACCTCAAGAAGAAGAAAAGCAATACCAGAAAGGTCTTAGAGTGTCAAATAAACGGTGAACAAGTAAACTGGTAAATCTATAAGTAAATGTAAAAAACATTCAAATGTTCAAATGAAAAATAAATGGGGACCCCTGGGTAATGGTTATAATTGATAATGATTCACTGAGTTGTACACTTATACTTTTTGTACTTTTGTTTGTAATATGTTTATCAACAAATGTTTGCTCAAATATTTCCCACAAAATAATGAAGTTCATATAAAATAATGAAGAGAATGTCTTAAAAAAAAAAAGTTGAACTGTCCAAGAATACCAGCATTAAGAGCCACAGAAACAGAAGCCATAATCAGAGATCTGGTTGAAAGTAATCAGAGTGAAAGTGTGCTAAGGTCATTGTTCAAGAGCAGATGAAGTTATAACTTTAAGACTGTTAATACATATGGCAACATTTCCCGGGAAGATTCTAAAAATGACAGAAATAGAGCGTACAATATCTAAGCCAGCTGTGTTTATCAATGGAATAAAAAGCAAATAAACCAAAACATATGTTAAAGTATTTTTTAAAAAATACAGAAAAAGCAGGAAAAATAAACAAAGATAGTAAAAACAAGTCTAAAAATAACAGTAATCAAAAATAATAAAAATGAAAATTAATTCAAGAGTTTATAGCCAGATAATGACTGAATAAAGAAACAAAATTTAAAAAGATACATTATTTATTTTTAAGATTACTAATTCTTCTTTTAAAAAAATTTTTTTGTTGTTGTATTTATTTTATTTTTGGCTGCACTGGGTCTTCGGTGCTGAGCGCAGGCTTTCTCTAGTTGGGGTGAGTGGGGGCTACCCTTCATTCCAGTGCACAGGCTTCTCATTGCGCTGGCTTCTCTTGCTGCAGAGCACGGGCTCTAGGCACGCAGGCTTCAGTAGTTGCGGCACGCAGGCTCAGTAGTTGCAGCTCGCAGGCTCTAGAGCACAAGCTCAAGAGTTGTGGCGCATGGGTTTAGCTGCTCCTCAGCATGTGGGATCTTCCCGGACCAGGGATCAAACCCGTGTCCCCTGAATTGGCAGGTGGATACTTAACCACTGTGCCACCAGGGAAGCCCCCCTTTTTTTTTAATTTTTAAAATTTATTTTATATATATTATTTTTGGAAGATTACTAATTCTTACATATACACAAAGGTTCAAAGGTTATACCAGTTATATTCTAGTCACATAAATGGGAGCTGCTATATCAATAGGAGACATAATAGGTTTAAAACAAACAGTATTATTTGCTTTAAGGAGGGTCACTATTTAATGATAAAAAGTTCAATTTACCAGAAAGACATGATAGTTCTAAACTGGTATGCACTAATAATATAACCTCAAAATATTTAAAGCAAAAGTTGTTAGAATTTACAAACACAGAAATTGAGAAATCTACCACTATGGAGGGAGATTTCAAAGCATCTCTTTTATTTATTGATAGTCCAGACATACAAAAAAATTAATAAAGATATAGAAAGGTAAAATGATTATCAAGCTTAATCTAACAAACATTTAAATTAGAGAATACATATTCTTCTCAAGCACACGGGGAATATTATAAAAATTGACCACCTACTAGGCCAGAATCACATAGACCACATCCTTTTACCACAATGCAAATATATGCAAGAACTCAGTAACAAAAGATAGACAAAGAATTATTGGCCCAGCGGAAGGGCTTTAAACCAGAGGAACCAGCCTGAGATCCCATGACCTAACTTAAATATAATCCAAAATGCACCCGGTCTTCCAAAAGGCAAACAAAAACACCACCACTCCCAGGGCAGGCAGCTGAGGAGGATGGTGTTCTATTTGGCTTACAGGACAGTCACATGTTGTCAACTAATATTTTATAGATGAGTAAACTGAAACTTAGAGTAGTGGGTTTTGGAGCCAGGATTTGAGCCCAGTTTGTCTATTTATTGAACCCATAAACTTATTCACTATTTTGAACTTTGTAGTGGGACTTTAATAAATGTTGAATGAGTGAATATAGGTTATCGAGCTTGCTTGAGTATCAGATCAGCAGAATTGAGAGCAAATGAACAGAACAGTTACATTTCTGATGTGTGTTACTCTAAGTTTGTAGTCCTCTGATAATACATACATAGTCCTTTCTTAAAGGGAACTGCTTTAAGACAGGTGACTATCATCTAGACTCTCAAAAAAGATTACCTGTAAGTCTACACTTATTTTCCACAAAAAGTTATCAAACAACACGATATGCTTAAGTAATATTCTTTTTTTTCCAGAATTCCTTCACTCAATACTAAAAAATTTAAAAAGATGCTGGGAGGACTTCCCTGGTGGCACAGTGGTTAAGAATCCACCTGCCAATGCAGGGGACACAGGTTCGAGCCCTTGTCCGGGAAGATCCCACATGCCTTGGAGCAACTGCGCCCGTGTACAACTAACGAGCCTGCGCTCTAGAGGCCGAGAGCCACAACTACTGAAGCCCGAGTTCCTAGAGCCTGTGCTCCGCAACAAGAGAAGCCACCACAGTGAGAAGCCCACACACCGCAACGAAGAGCAGCCCGCACTCGCCACAACTAGAGAAAGCCTGCGCACAGCAACGATGACCCAATGCAGCTGAAAATAAATAAATTAAGTAATCAATTTTTAAAAAAAAAAACAGATGCTGGGAAACCTTCAGTTTGGGGAACACAAAAGAAAAGGAAATTCCTTGAAACTTTTCACTATGTATTATAAACACCCACACTCAAAGGGAAGAAAAGAAAAAACAAAGAGAAGTTTCCAATTAAAAATATTAATGAAAATTTCTGCTTCTACATGTCTTTCCTTCAAAGTTTTCAGAAAGGCACTAAAGTTAGTTGAATGTTCCCGATAATGTAGGAGACCTCTTTAAAAGAGAGGGAAAAGAACTACATAAAATCATGAACCTTGGGTATTTGTCCAATAGCAGTATTGTGATAGAAGGAAATTTCTATTAGAAATCTTCTTTCCAGGTATTACTTCCAGGCATTAAGACATTCATTCGAGATTCATCTGTAGTCAATGCTTGATCTTCATGAAATGCTATTAATGATACCATTTTAGAGAGTAAATATAGGTTTCATATAATACATCAAAATTTATACTTTCCATAGACTTCCCTGGTGGCGCAATGGTTAAGAATCCGCCTGCCAATGCAGGGGACACAGGTTCGATCCCTGGTCCAGGAAGATCCCACATGCTGCAGAGCAACTAAGCCCGTGTGCCACAACTACTGAGCCTGTGCTCTAGAGCCCAGAAGCCACAACTACTGAGCCTGCATGCCACAACTACTGAAGCCTGCGCACCTGGAGTCTGTGCTCCACAACAAGAGAAGCCACCGCAATGAGAAGCCCGTGCACCTCAACAGAGAAGCCTCCGCTCACTGCAACTAGAGAAAGCACATGCACAGCAACAAAGGCCCAACACAGCCAAAAATAAAAACAAATAAATTAATTAAAAATAATAATAAAGTGTACGCTTCAATGGTTTAAAAAAAAAGAAAAGATATATGCATCCCCATGTATACTGCAGCATTACTTACAATAGCCAAGATATGGAAACAAGCTAAGTGTCAATCAATGAATACATGAATAAAGAAAATGTGGTATACATACATAATGGAATATTCTTTAGCCATAAAAAGAATGAAATCTTGCTATGTGCAACAACATCACGGACCTAAGGGTGTTATGTTAAGTGAAATAAATTAGACAGAGAAAGACAAATACCATATTATTTCATTTATATGTGGAATCAAGAAAAAAAAAACACAAGGGAAAAATCCATACCACATGAAGCTCATAGATACAGGGAACAGATTGATGGTTGCCAGAGGTGAGGGCAGGGGGGTGGGCCAAATGGGTGAAGGGAGTCAAAAGATATAAACTTCCAGCTATGAAACCAATACATCATAGGGGTGTGATATACAGCATGGTGCCTACAGTTAATACTGTGCTGCATATTTGAAAGTTGCTGAGAGACTAGATCTTAAAAGTTTTCATCACAAGAAAAACAATTCTGTAACTATGTATGGTGATAGATGTTAACTAGATTTACTGTGGTGACCATTCTGCAATATATTCAAATATCAAATCATTATGTTGTACACCTGAGTAATGTTGTAGGACAGTTATATTTCAATTTTAAAATGTAATCATTCACAATTATTTGGAGGACTACTTTTCAAATACTACCCAGGAAGACCTGCGTATATCTTATCTTCTGAAAGATTTCATAAGTTTCTCTATTAAAATACAGACATATTGGAGCCATAAGAATATACTTAAATACAATATAAAGATGGGCTATAGAATCCAAACTACATGTGAATCCCAATGCTACCATTTATTGGATATATGAACTTGAGGTACATGATTTAACTTATCTCATCCTCAGTTTCCCTATACGTAAAATGGATACAACATCTACCTAACAGTATTGTTTGTTGTAAAGGAGATGGAGAATAGAGCTAAGTACATTATATGTCATGGATATAATACGTAGTAGCTGCTAATATTATGTTAACATTCTCAGTGATATCTAATAAAGTAATGTTACAGAATCAAAACTATACGCCCTCTCTAAAGTTTCAAATTTAAATACTGAGTGTACACTATAAATGCTTGATCAGATTAGAAAAGCAAGGTGTATGAAAATAAATTCTAATAGGCAGGGTAGAAAAACAAGAATAAAAAACTTTGGAATCAGTTAAATCTTGCTTCCACTTCTAGCTTTGTCCTGTGACTGTGGGTGCCTAGGTAAGATCAGGATAATAATCCACACCTTCATTATTCATTACTGATTATTCTGAAGCTTAATTAGGGTAATATGTACTAAAAGCCTAGCTTTATATTACGCCTGTCCATTTAAAATTTTTACAGTCTAAGGAGAGAAAAGTGAGCTTTAGATAGCTTGAAAATTTTTTTAAACTAAAGATTGACAAAGCATTAGAGAAATGATATTATAATTATATTACGTGAATACTATGTGGATCAGGAATAGAACTTATACAAAATTGACTCTTTTCTTCAATTATAGGTTTATAAACAAACTTTGTACATCTTTTTAAAATTTAAGTTTAAACTGCTGAACAAGGAGTAGTGCTAGGAGTACTTCACAGTGCTGTAAGGATTAAATCAGACAATATATGAAAAGAAATCATTTGCTAAACTCTTAAGTGCTATACAAATTAAAGACATCTACTATCTTCTTTCGGAAAGACTGCTGCCCACTTACATCCTTCCCCTCTACTCCCTTACGGAAGAAGTCTTTCCCTTAACACAACCACTCTCTTCCTCCAAACTTGTACATGTCCCGTGGAATATAAGATCTGAGAAGTACTATCTATGCTAGTATCACCTATACTTACAGCGATTATCCTCCATATTTTATAGGGCAAAACCAATTTCAAATATTAAATATTAGTGTCATAGTATATCAGAATATGTATTCCAAGATTTGACTGAAAGAGTATGGTCACCACACTTACATGGATTAATCCACACCCTTTCCCTTCTATGCAGCTTTCTCAAGGATTCTCTACCTTCAGGCTAGGTTCTTCTTACTTTAAGTAACCAAAAGGATCAAATGAACTTGTTTATTACCTTTATTTTTCATTGGTGATGAACTAGAAATAGAAAAGTTGTATTTTGTAGAGGAAAAAAAGTGTAGTTTAAATTCTATTTATGAATATAAGTTATACAATAGTATATACTTATAAAGAATTATGATGTACACCCTTTATGGTGACTCAGAGCTTGACAGTGTTTCTCCACAGAGTTAAGCATTCAATAAATGTTTTCTCTGAAACTTTTATTTTCATGGCCCTCTCTATATTACACATAGTATATTAACATCCAATATCTCATTGGATTTTCATGTTAGGATGATATTTCTATTTTAACAATAATAAAATATAAGCCCTAAGTACTAGTAATCCATCTAAGGTTTTTTTTCCAGTAACCTAAGGCCCTGGCACTTAGGCCTTCTGAATCATAGATCATTGTCTTATGTTATAAAGTAAATTAGCAGGTAAGATCATTCTCCCTCCTGCCAGGGAAAGAGGCCCAAATTCCTGTGCCTCTGACAAGGAAACTCAATTCTAACTGAATCCTTTCATTTAATGTAACTAATGATTATGATGATGACATCAGTTACCAATTATGAAACACTTACTATGAGATAGGTATTATGTAAATCCATTTAATAAGTTAGAAAACTGAGGACTAAAGAAGTTAAATAATTTGCCCAAGGTCCAAACTAGTTAAGTGATAGAATCAGGGCTTAAATTTGTTTAACTTTAGAGCACTCTAGTGCTCTTATCCCTATAGTTTACTGCCTTCATCTCTTCTTGCCATCACCTCCATTTTGACAGAAAGAATCAAGAAAACCAGAAGGCAGGATTCTTAATAGCCTGAAGGACTTACACGAAATTCTCTGGTTAGAACAAGATTTTCCTTTCTTAATGTCCATTACAAGTTTCAGCTGCTTACTCATAATTAGGTAATTTATTATAATATAAAGATCTAGGTTCCAAGTACCAGTTTCTTAAATAACTAGTTGTATGGTATTAGGCAAGTCACAATCTTTTTCAACCAGCTTCCCCATCCAAAGAAGGAGTGAAATTACTGAAAACACAGGCTGTGGGGGGATTAAGTAAGGTCTGTGCGTAAACTAGCTGTCTAAAGAAAGTTAAGGGTTTGAATAACTTCTCCTTCCTATGCAGACTGCTTCCAAATGAATCAAGAATATCACAAACACAAACAAAACCATCGAACACAAATATATACAAAAATAATATAAAGGCATACCCATCAATTCATTATTTAAACTCTTTCATCAATATAATTTCTAATTCTGCTAGCCCTCTTTCTATATCACATGACAAGCTATGTTCTTTATAAAAGAGCTAATGTAGCATATGCCAAACTCCTTTAATTCCAGAATTTCAATTTATAGCTAGTTATCCTGTTAAACCTACTCTCTCTCCCTTTCCAAAGCATCCCTTCTTCATCCTTCAGATTTTTCCTTTAATTCTCTACAACTTCTGTGTTAATACTTTTAACACGTTCCCTCCACTGGTCATTTTAACAGTTGCTGAGGAAGCAGCAGGTTTCATCTTGTACCAGAATAATGCTTCCAAAACTGGTCCACAAAATATTTGCTCTTCAAGCTCTTAAACTCAAACAAAAAGGATTCCACGGTCAATTAACTTTGAGAAATACAGGTTAAACAGTTTTCTTTAGCTAAAACCACTTAATATGTTACTGTGTGTAGTCAATCTCTAAGTAGGATACAGCAAGCAGTTTTTCTCAGATTCACAGATCCTGCTGGAAATCCCCACCTCCAAACCTATTCACATCTAACAGGGCAGTTTGTGAAATGTTACCCTGGGAAATGCAAGGCCTGAAGGAGATGAATCATATTAAATCAGCAGAGATCACCTCCATTTTTAAAAGCCTGAAAACCAGAATTATGGTAAGGCTCTTCAAACCAATCCAAGATATAAAGCACTTGTAAGAAAAATTATAACAGCTGAAGTGGCAGTACCTTATGTTGTCTGAAAATATATCCATTAATCTCGTGATACTTGGTACTTAAATGCAAGGTTAGCAAATAATGACTGCTGATAACCTGAACTTTTTCCAAAATAATAATGAACATTTTATGCTCTAAATGTTTATTTTATTGAGCAAACTGTTCAATTCCGATAAAATTTGAGAACTGAGGGTTATTCTTAACTGGAAAAAATTTTTAAGTCCCAGAGAAAATCCAAGGTAAGGCAAACTTCAACTACATGAATTTTATTACTTAATGTTTGCTCATTATGAAATCAAAGAAGCCTCAAATGAAACATTCACATCTACGGGTGGCATAATTTGTGATTTTTGTATACAAGCTTAAAAGCTCCAGGAAATGTCATGCAGTCATTTAGGGGTTAAACAATACTTACCCCTAAATTCTGTATCCCTTATTTCAGTGTTATGCCTAGAACAGTACCTTTTCAATATACCTTTAGATAAGTAGGCACTTACAAGTGAGTGCTTTTCTTCTATACTTACAAGTATATGTGCCTAAAAAAGGTGCCTTTCCTATACACCAATAAGTAAATCCTTCCATAGAAGTAGTACAAGTTACAATCAAGAAGACATCTTTCAGAAAGTTCAGATATGTTGAAAATATACATAAGGTTAACGTGTAAAATATTGAAAATAACTCAGTAAATTAAAAATTAAAGATTAAATATGGGACAAAAATGTACAATTTTGAAATTCTATTAATCAAATTTTTGTTATATCTTACACTGATACTTTATCTCTTCTGAAACTATCATATTGCACTTAACTTGATAAATGCACAATTACTTACAGATTGTGTGTGTGTGCGCGTGCACATACACACGCACACACAATCTCCCATTCCAAAAGTAAAGCTTATGAAATATATAACCCAATCTATAATGGCATTATCCTGGCTAACTGACTTCCTTTATTAGGTCTTCTTTCTATTACAATTTGAAGGTGGGTCTTCATGGTTGATCAAGTACAGTGATGTACTAACAAGTTCTCTGTAGCAATACTCAACACTCCATAGCAGTGGTTCTCTACTAGGGCCAATTTTACCCTCTAAGGTATATCTGGCAATGTAGAGACATTTTTGGTTGTCACAATAGAGATGGGATGCTACTGGCATCTAGAAGGTAGAGAACAGGGATGCTGCTACACAACCTGCAATGCACAAGACAGCCCCCAAAACAAAGAATTATCCAGCAAAAATGTCAAGAGTGCAAGAGTACCAAGATTGAGAAACTCTGCTCTATGTAGTAACAGTGTGTTCATTCTAAAGGAGCCATGTTCACACCATTATACAAAAAATACTGTAAATAAAAAGACCTATTCCCTTCCTATTCAAGGCTGCCATATTAAAGAATGTAGCCAAATTATGAACATTTATAGCATAACACTTGAAATAATTTGAGCCAATGAAGGTGCCTGTGAGTTAGGAATCTTCAAGAGGGAGAAAATACCTAAAGTTAGCCACCAATCCTTATGCCCATACCTTGCTAGTTATTTTGTATGAAGCTTATTCTTTACATTCTCTGAGGTTTTTTGCACATCAATGAAGATTTTTCAGGGCTTTCACACTTGAAAGTCATTTTGCTAGATATAAATCCACACATTACCCCTTGGCTCACATTTTCTTTCCTTGAGTATCTTAAATGTTATTCCATTTCTTCTAGCATAAAGCATTGCTGTTAAAAAGTCTGATGACAATCTTATTTTCTTTCCTTTAAAAATCATTTAGTCTTTTTGCCTGGTGTTCAAAGGATTTTTTTCTTTAAAGTTCATTAATTTTACTAGCATTTCTATCAGCTGTCATTGTTCTGGGTCAATATTTTTGGATATACTGTACAGTGTACCTTTTCACTAAACAGTTTCAAATCTTTTTTTTCTTTTTTAATTTTAGGAACTTTTTTTGAATTACACTTTTTAGTATTTGTTTTGTTTCCTTGCTTTGGTTTTCTTCTATAGGGACTTGCATTATCTATAACATTGATTTGCTTTCAATATTTGTTGCTTCCTCTTGAATTTTTTATTTATTCTCTCATTTCTTTGATTAAAAATTTCTGTTTTCACCTATTATATCTCTTTACACATTACCTGTAATGTTTATTTACTCTTGAATTTCTTCTAGATTAGGGATCATTTCTGAAATTTTATATTTTTTCTACTTTTCCTTGAGTTCTATCACCTAATTTGACCCTTTTCTAATTCCAATTTATGTTTTTCTTCCATATATTACATCATTTTCTACATTTATTTCAGCTTGTTTTGAAACAGATTATAGTACTCATCTATTTGGGCATGTCTTCCCAACTTCCAGTCACTGTCTTTAGGAAGTCATTTTGCTCCTTATTCTCTTTCTCCTTTATAATAAGTCTGGATTTTTCTTCTATCATTTTCTTTTTTTTTTTTAATTTTATTTATTTTTGGCTGTGTTGGGTCTTCACTGCTATGCACGGGCTTTCTCTAGTTGCAGCAAGCGGGGGCTACTCTCCATTGCAGTGTGCGGGCTTCTCATTGCAGTGGCTTCTCTTATTGCAGAGCATGGGCTATAGATGTGCAGGCTTCAGTAGTTCCAGCACGCGGTCTCAGCAGTTGCGGTGCGCGGGACCTAGAGCGTGAGGGCTTCAGTAGTTGCGGCACGCAAGCTTCAGTAGTTGTGGTGCACGAGCTCAATTTAACAGTATTTGATAGAATAAGATACAATTTTTCATTAAGGAAACTGACGATAATTTTTAAATGTGATAACGATACCTAGTTCTGACAAGTGTATTCCTTAATAGGCATCTTACATACAGCTGGTGGAAGTTAAATTAGATCAGTGTTTTTGGATGGCAATTTGGCAATGCACATTAAGAATCTTGAAAACATTTATATACTCTGACTCAGTAATTCTCCATTTAGGAATCTAGAAGGAAAGTATAAGACAGATAAAGATTTACAGGTTTACAATATAATGATTTATGAACAGGAAGGTTCACCACATAATTTAATATAGGAAAGAAAAATGGTAACTCAAATATTTGACAATATAGAAAAGTTAAATAAAATGATGACATACAAATAGGAAATTATTAAAAATTATCTGAAAGACTAGTTACAGATATGGAAAAGTCCTTGAAATTATATATCAGATTTAAAAAATAATGAAGGATATGAGGGCTCTCAATTTAAAAAATTTATTTTTTTAAAGGCTGGGAGAAAATATACCAACACATTAAAAGTGATTATTTCTGAATGGTAGAATCATATGCGATTTTTAGTTTCTTCAAATATTTTTTCAGAATTTTCCACGTTTTCTATAACTAACAAGTGTTAACTTCAGGATAAAAAAAGAGCACATTATTTTCCAAAGCACTGAATTTGGACAGTTAAATAAAAGAGTCTGAGTTTTAATTCTGAAATGTAACATTATTATTTTGTAAATGAACAGTCATTTATTTTTTCATTAATTTAAAAAAAGGTATTAAATAGAAATCCTGAAAAGATTCATTTTCTTACTGAGCTAAATATCAAATATACTATGCAGTAAGCTACAATTACTGTATATAACTTCAGAGCAAATAGAGATCAATCCAGACCCTGTAGTTTTTGTGTTTTTATTAATCACTATTTCTCTCTCTCTCTCTGTAGTCTTTTTATTACTATCTCTCTCTCCTTCCCCTCTATTTCCTCCCCATCTCTCTACATCTCTCTGACTTCTCTATTTGCCTATATACCTACTAGTCTCAGAAATAGCACTAACAGACATCCAAGTACAAATATCCTTGGCTCTATACAGAGTTATGGGGGTTAGATGCCCCAAAGTTGGAAGTAAAACAAAAAAAGCAAATTAATAACATACAAGGTTACTCCAGTCTGCCATCTATATCCTAAATCTTTAATAAGGTGTTCTCTGAAAAAACAGGCATTAGCTGGAATTTTAACCATTCTTATTAGAAAAATTACTGAATAGTCTAGTTTATTAAAATATCTCACTTGTTCAGTATATTATTAACTTTAGACATAATAGTCCCTGAACCTAGGACCCTACAATCTAAGATATCACTAAGAAAGGCTAATGTATGAACTAAACTAACATTTAACATATAAATTAGTCCATCAAAAAAAATAAATATAAGACATATACATACAGCACCTGTACTGAAAGGGACCTACAGGTCAGGCTCAACCTGAGTTTAGTAGTATGGCCTGCACATGAAAAAATAAAACTTATAAAAATAATGTCATTGGTTGGAATACCTCAATAGTCATGCACTGTCTGTACAATAAGAAGCAAGGCCCAAAGATTTGAAAGCTATAGATAGCACAGCTTTGTAAATTTAATGTTATCGTATCTCCTAATATTATAGGTAACAGACTCATTTCAATGGTAATTCAGTCATTATGTATACATTAATTAGAGCATTAATACTAATTAAACTACAATTAAAAAAATAACCATCTTCAAATAAGCTATTTTTGGTACCCAACTCTGGAAATCTTTTTTTCTACCATTATTTAAAATAATGTCTCTGCACTATATACATTTACTACACCATGATCTTTTAGAGTACAGTTTAAGATATTTGTCTCTTTCAACAGTTATAGTTTCCAGCACACTCCCTCTCAAATATCTATTATCATCACCCTAATTTCCATTTTAGAAGTTACTATGGAAGTGTGCAGGTGCACACGTGTGTGTGTTTATATATTCCTTGATTTCATGCCTCAGAAGTCTGTTTAACTCTGCAGCCCCTAAGTACCAAACAATTATATTTCCACAATGCAGGAGTCTGAATTAAATCTCTTGAGGGCTTTATTTAAAGGTGATCCCTTGAAAAAATATTTCTCAAATCTGCCTAAGAAGTCTTTAAGTACTTTATATGTGCTACCTGAATTCAATCAATAATTTGGACAGTTTATCTTCCCATAAATAATACAGCTTTAAAATGTGGAAAGAACAATAAGAATACAAGTACACTGCATTAAAATAAACTCAATTCAGCAAGACACTCTCTGTTGAGCAGTTCCCAAACTTTATCAAGCATCAGAATCACCTGGAGGACTTGTTAAAAAAACAGACTGCTCAGCCCTAACCCCAGAGTTTTTATTCTGAGATCTGAGATGAGATGGACTAGATCTGAGATGGACTCAGTCTGAAAATTTGCAGTCTAACAAGCCCCTAGATGCTGCTGATGCTGCTGGTCTAGGGGCCCCACTTAGAGAACCACTGCTGTAGAGTCTCATGAACTATACTGTCTGAAATAAAAATTTTAACTTATGTCAAAAGTTCTCTAATTAGAAATAAAATACAGATCTAAATATCTGCAAGCAAATATTCTCTTTTCTAGCACTGTATTAATTAGTTATTGGAAGTAAAATCTTTCAGAGAGAGATAGTACCATTTGGATTATCACCAATGACTCCTATAATAACAGAGGTTAATAGCATTCTTCAAAAGGTAAACAGTTTACCTGCTAGAAATTACTGAGATAAATGTCAGCAATGAAGTACTTCAAGCAGATCAGAGAAAAAAGCCCTGAATAACTTATAAAATGAAAAGACTAGTTCCTTAATATATTTAAACTAAGCTCTATTTATATCTCTCTGGTAGTGGAACAAACACAGTATGGCTTTATGTCAGACATATGTAAGGTTGAATCTGGCTTTACCAAACCATGTAGCTCAGGTGACACTGGCTGAGGTAATATGACCTAGTATCTCTCTCCTGCTTTGTATGTGGAGAGTTCCAATATGGCAGAGCTTTATAATGTCTGCCTCCCTTCCATGAAACTACTGATGTTCAGAGCATCAAGTTATAAAAATAGGAATGAATAAATTTTCATAAGGAGTCAGAAGCTTCTGAGAGAGAAGGAGTTGAAAACTTAAAATTCTTTTCTCATCTGGATGAGAAATAGACATTTTGTAGACTGGGTGAGGCATGCAGAGCAGTGATCCAAAACAGTTGTTCTAGGTTTTCCCTGAGATGGCAGACACCTAAAGCTTTCCAGGGCTAGACATTCTGGTGGCTAGTTTAGAAATACTGGCATGGAAGTATCATAGTTGAATCAAACACTAGAAGAAAGCACCACTTCCCCTCAAACCTTCCTCACTGCTCACTGCATGAGGGCAAAATCACCTAAATCCTGGAGTCTCAATCTCAGCACTAGTAACATGTTGGGCCAGATAATTTGTGGGAGGCCATCCTGCACACTGTAAAATGTTTAGCAGCATCCCTAACTTCTACCCACTAGATGCCAATAGCACTCACCAGTTATGGCAATCAGAAATGTTCCAGACATTGCCAAAAGTTCCCTGGGGGCCAAAACTGCCCCCTATTGAGAACCACTGTCCTAGCTTAAGATCAAGAACAGCAGTAAACTCAGAATGTCTTCAAATAATCTAGATTTTAGCTACTACAATTCTCTGGCCATACTGCCTGATAACTTAGGTACTCACTCATTAAATGATATCTGTTGCCATTATCATTTTGTATTAATACGTGGTTGTGTGCACTGGCAATAACAGCAATCTGAACAACCAGCTTCCCGTGATAGTTAACAAAAAGGCTTTGGAACTTGGAAGGCAAAGAGTTTAATCTGAGTTCCACTGGTGCTGTATATTGGGACACTAATGGGAAGTCATTGTTTATATCCCAAATGGTAAAAAAAGGATGCCCAACATCCTTTCACACAAATTCACACACACACAAAGATGAAAAAGATAACAATAGTTGACCTACCAACCTCAAAAATTTGTGAGACTGAAAAGAGATATATCCAAATGATCTTTGACAAATATGCTATACAAAAGTAAATAAAGTCCCCTGGAAAACTGTTAAGCTAAAATGTAAAGAAAATATAAATGAAAAATAGAAACTATAAATGAAAAAAAATCAATAAATTCCACCCTACTTCACACTCTAACCTTACCCAAAATGACCCAAGGAACACGTACACATATTTTATTCTTATAAAAGATCAAAACACTAAAATTAAATCATTAAAAACCTGAAAATGGAGAATTTATTAATGCCTTCAGGCTGACAATATTATCGTATTAGAACCAACAAATGCAACTAGTATTTGGTATTCTCTCGTAAACTCAAAACCTCACAATTCTGAAATAAATTCGGATTCAATCATCAATAGGTCTGCCTTCAAAGGCAGTCACTAAACAAAGCCACTCAGTCAATACAGTATTCTTCAAGAACATGTATAAACTAAAGTCTTATAAAATAGATAAGGATAATGAATTCAGGAAGTCACTATATGGAAAGAAGTTTCCACTCAAACTGGGGATCCTTAATTTTCCAGTCACAGGGAAGATAAATACCATACTGCCTTTCTTCTGATGCAATTGTCACCCTCTCCACTCCACCAGGTGGATACACATGCCCCCAACTAAGTCTACTTTGGCAAGAGTTTGTGAAGAACTGGTAGTAATTTTTCTTTAATTTTTGATAGAACTCACTAGTGAAATCATCTAGCCTGGGCTTTTCTTTGTGGATAGTTTTTTTTATTACTAACTCAATGTTTTTACTTTAGATTATCTTGAGTCATTTTTGGTAGTTTATATTTCTAGGAATTTCTCCATGTCATCTAAATTATCTAACTTATTGGTATATAATTGTTACTATTCTTTTACAATCATTTTTATTTCTGTTAGAATGATAGTAATGTTCTATCTTTCATTTTTGATTCTAGTAATCTGAATCTTCTCTTTTTTTCTTGGTCAATGCAAAAAAACTTTCTACCTAAAAGTTTTGTCAATTTTATTGATTTTTCAAAGAACAAGCTTTTGCTTTTATTAATTTTCTCTATTATTTTGCTATTCTTTATTTCATAAAATTTCTGCTGTATATTATTTACTTCTGCTTGCTTTAGGATTAGCTTGCTCTTCTTTTCCACCATCTTAAGGTAGAAGATTAGGTTACTGACGAGATCTTTCTTTGTTTTAAATATACATTTACAGCTATAACTTTCCCTCTGAGCACTGCATTAGGTGCAGTCAGGTTTTGGTATATTGTGTCTTCATATTTTCCATCTCATAGTATTTCCTGAATTCACTTCTGATGTCTTCTTTGACCCACTGGTTATTTAGGAGTATGCTGCTTAATTTCTACACATTTGTGAGTTTCCCAATCTTCTTTAATTACTAATGTCATTCTTTTGTTGTTTGAAACTTGTTCTACAGCCTAGCACACAGTACTCCCTGGAAAATGTTCCATGTGCATTTCAGACAAGTACTATTCTGCTATTGCTGGATAGAGTGTCCTATAGATGTATGTTGGGTATATTTGGTTTACAGTGCTGCTCAAGACTTATACTTCCTTGTTAATCTTCTGCCTAGTTTAGTTGTTCTATCCAATATCAAAAGTGGGGTACTGAAGTCTGCAAATACTGCTGTTCAACTGTCTAATACACCCTTTATTTCTGTCAGTTTTTGCCTCATGTATTTTGGTGCTCTGTGGTTAGAATCATATATGTATAATTGTTATACCTTCCTGTTGGATTGACACTCTTATCAATATAAAACGTCTCTTTATCTCCAAGAATATTTTAAAAATCATTTATTAAAAGTCAATTTTGTTTTACATTAGTACAGTCACTGCAGCTTTCTTATGGTTGCTGTTTACATGATATATCGTCTGCCAACCTTTTACTTTTGATCTATTTGTATACTTGCTTCTGATGTGTGTCTCCTATAGACAGCATATGATTAGATCCTATATGTATTTTTTATCCAATCTGACAACCTCTAACTTTAGTGGATTGTTTAACCCATTTACATTTAATATCATTATTGATATAGGTGTATTTATGTCTGCCATTTTACTTTTTGTTTTCTGTGTCTTTTTTATTCCTCTTTTCCTCCTTTACTGCTTTTTTTTGCATTAAATGAATACTCTCTAATGTAGCTTTTAAATTTCTTTAATGATTACATATATATGTATATATATTTAGTTATTTCCTTCCTTCATGTTTGTTCTAGGGCTTCCCATACATACCTTATCAGATTCAGCTCCAGATTTATACTAAAACCAGTGAGATTTAGAAATGTTATTCCTATATAGCTCTATTCCCTTTTACCCCTTTCTGTGCTATTATTTTGCATATATATATATAATTCTAATAAATGTTATAAAATCAACAAAACATTAATACTCAATCTATAAATGTTACAATTGTTATAGCAATTGTTATGATTATTACTTTATATAATGTATGACATTTAAAGAAGCTGAGAGGTGAAAGGAGCAGGTATATATTTATAGCTTCTGTTATATTCACCTCAAATTTATCAATTCTGGTTCTCTTGATTTGTTTCTGCAGATTTAAATTACAATCAGGTTATTTCTTTAGTTCAACACAGCTTTGTTCCCATAAATCTTCTTTATGCTGTTATTGGCACAGATACTGAATTTCTGTGTTACAAGGCCAAAATACATTATATACATACTGTTTTACACAAATGCTTTTTACATCAGTTCAGAGAAAAAATATGCATTTATACTGTCTTTTATTATTTTTATATATGTTAACTTATGATTACCTTTACTGGGGTGTGTGTGTGTGTGTGTGTGTGTGTGTGTGTGTGTGTGTGTGTGTGTGAGAGAGAGATCAAATTACTACGTTAAGTCATTCGAATTTCAGCCTGAAGAACTTCTTAGAAGGTGGGTCTGCTGGCAACAAATTCAGTTTTATCTGGGAATGTATTTATTTCATCATCATTACTGAAAGACAGTTTTCCTGGACAGAGGATTCTTAGTTGACAGTTTTTTCCATTAAGTACTTTGAATATGTTATCTCGCTGCATTTCTGACCTCTGTATAATAAGTCAACTTAACTTTATTGGGGTTCCCTTGTAAGTGACAAGTTGTTTTTCTCTTGGTGCTTTCAACATTTTCTCTTAGACTTTCTGCATTTTTACTATAATGTGTCTTTTTCAATCTCTTAAGAGTTTATTCTTCTTGGAGTTCGTTGAGGTTCCAAAATACATAGATTTATGTTTTTCAATAAATTTGAGAAGTTTTCAGCCATTGTTTCTTCAAATATTTTATTTCTGCTCCTTCCCCCACCCCTTCCTCCACTAGTATGTTATATGTTGATACACTCAATGGTGCTCCATATTATTCTGAGACTCTGTTCATTAATCTTCATTCTTTTTTCTGTTCTTCAGACTGAATAATCTCTATCAATCGATCTTCAAGTTGGCTAAGGCTTTCTTCTGCCAGTCAAGTCTATCATTAAGGCTCTAGTGAATTTTTACTTTCATTTACTACTTTTCAAAGCCAGAATTTCCATTTAGTTCTTTTTTATAATTTCTATCTCTTTATTGATATTCTCCATTTGATACATATTATCATCATACTTTACTTCTTTAATTATGGTTTCCTTTCTTTTACTCACTGAGAGAGTAAATTCTTTGAGTTCACTCACTCTGAATAAAGTCTCTCAGAGTGAGTTCTCTGAACATATTTATAATGGCTACTTTGAAATCTTTGTTAAATCAACATTTGGTCAATCTCATTCTCAGTTTCTGTTGCCCATCTTTTGTTCTAGTGTATGGGTCATACTTTCCTGTTCCTTTGCATGTTTCATAATATTTTGTTGGAAACTGGACCCTGTAGATACAATATTGCAGCAACTCTGGATACCGGTTGCCTCCCTCTGGGGTTTGTTATTGTTATTCACTTGTTTATTTATTTAGTCACTGACTGGAGCAGTTCAGTGAAGTCTCTTCGTCCATATTCCCTCAGTGTGAAGCCCCTGCTGTTCCTCTTCAGGAGGCACAGCTTTGGCTTCCCAAAGTTACCATGAGGTGACAGCAGTTTGGGCAGGGCTCCCTATCTTTTTCCCTGGCCAAACTCAGCTGTTAAGCACCACTAATTGCCAGCTGATTGCTCTATTGTTTTCAACAATGCCCTGAAGCAAAGCCTGCTCCACAGATGACTGATCCAAACAAATCTGGGCTCCTTTGAAAGGATAGTTCCCAAGGGCAGCGTCGGAGATTTATTCTGACCCCAAGGAGGTCTCCTTTCAGCTCTTAATTCCTTGGTTCTCTCCAGCAAACTAGGCAGCCTATAGTTTATTTCCAGTGCATCTACCAATCTCCTCCTAATTGCCTTTCACAACCTCCACTGTTTTTCAAAGCACCCTTAAACTTGAACTTCTCTGCATAGTGTTGCAAATTAAGTTAGTTCCTTTGGAAAGAGATGCAGAGCTCTCTATTTTACAGCCTGGTTCTCCCCCTAGGCAAACTCTCTGAGCCATTGCGCTGAAGCTGGAGGTAGGGATAGTGGCACACTTTTGACTAACAACTCAACTTTGGGACCTGAACACTAGGTGGGGCTGGGGGTCAGTAGCCTCAGGTCTGCTCAACTTCCCTCTCCCAGTATGCAACTGCTGCCTTAAGAGCTGAGGCATGGGTGATTGGGGTACCAGTATTCTCAGTGGCACAAGGAGAGCCTCTGTGTCATGAGTGGGAACTGCGTAGAAGTGAGCCCCTGCCTCTCAGCCCCACTTGCCCAGAACTTAGCCCCAGCAGCTAGGAACCAGAGGAGAAAAGCTGACATATTGCTCCTCTCAGGAAGATATGCTAGACTAGGGGGTGTGTTCTTGGCTGCACCAATCTGGAGTGGAGTTTCCATCTTACTAAACTAGGAAAGGGGAAAGAGGATGTAAGTCTTGATTCAAACACCACAGACTTTGGTTATTCTTACCATGTTTTAGCAGATTTTATTCTTTATTTTCGGTATGCCTATAGGACCATTTCCAGAGACCTTAAATGACTGCTTTAAAAAAAAAAAAAACTATTTTCACCGTTCACTGGGAAGCACGTCCACCGCGAACCTCCTGCTGTCCTGCCAGAAGTGGGCTGTCCATACAAAATCTTTAACTCAACTGTCTCTTAATATATTCTTAATGCATCTTCCTCATCATCCCCCTCCCCCAACAACGAGATGACTACCAGCAGCAACAAAAGTTTTTCCCTCTTAGCCCCAATGAGAAAGATGTATGAACTATATCTCCACAGATATAACCCATATCACATACCATCACCACCACCACACTTCCCAGAACTCAGTTTGTTGGTGTTTTTTGCCTTGCTATTCCTGACCAGTCATTAGAAATTTCCTCATTTACTGGATTATTCAAAGCATGGAACAAAAACTTATTTTAAATTAACTCTATAAGAAACCATTTAAACAAAAAATGCCAGTTATATTCCCCTAAATAGTCCTTTTTTGTAAATACAGATTTTCACCTACTTAATTTCTCCAAAGAAGAAAATATCCACTTATAGAAACCAGACTTAAAGAGTGGCTTTAAGCTATTTAAGATACAATTATTTAAATTTAACTACTGAAGAAGATCCTAAACATATAAAAGCTGCATTTTGTATAATAAACTAGTTTTCATTTCTACTGGGAATTCCCATTTATCAAGAGGACCTAAACGACCAATAAAAATATATTCAACAGGATTATTTTTTCTGAATATGGTGAGGGGAGAGAGGAAGCAAAATAACAAGCATGTTATTTTGAGACTGAAGTGACACATTAGTCTTATGTTAGAATATTAGCATTAGCTGAGCTACAGGATTACCTATAAGATACTACATACATCTAATATTGAAATATTTGGGTAAGCAGCAGATAAATATATACATAAAGGAATAAATCCCACTTGTTTATACCCTCTTTGGAGAATGAAAACTATCTTTTAAATGTGAGATATAAGATTTCCTGGAAAAAAAAAAAAAAAACCTAAAAAGCATGGAATTAAGGCACATACAAGTCTACCTACTGGAACCCATTAATTAGCCTGTAAATCATAAATCCCCAAAGCAAAAAGTACAGATACAGAGGTTAAAAGGAAAAACTGGGACTTCTACTTTCAGCTAAGACAGAATATACTGATCAGATTTTATGGAAATGTGGATCTACAACAAAACACTGAGAGAAATGGAAATGGTAACAATGTGAAAAAAACACATAAGGCTTTTTTTCTTAATATTTAAGTCTCTTTAAAGGATAACTGTTTTTAAAAATTAACTACCATGTAGTGCTTAGTTTACAACATATGTAGAATTAAAATATAAGAAAATTAACAGCACAAAAACCAAGAGGGGAGAAATGGAAGTGCACTACTATAAGGTACTTATACTATATGTGTAATATCATCAGATGGTAGACTACAGTAAGTTAAAGCAAGCACTAAAAAAAAAGTTATAACTAATACAAAAACAAAGGAGATAAAAATGAACCATAAAAATACCCAATCCAAAAGAAGGCAGAAGAGGAAAAAGAGAAAAATGAACAGATGAGATAAACAGAAAAGAACCAGCAAGATGGTGGATTTAAACCTAACCAGATCATTAGTCACATTAAACGTAAATGGTTTAAACACCCACAGTTAAAAGGCAGAGGCTGTCAGACTGGGCAAGGCGGGGTAAGGACAACCCAATTATGTTGTGCCTACAAGAAATACACTTTAAATATAAGATACAAATAGGTTAAAAGAGAATGGAAAAAATATATATACCATGCTGACAGTAGTATTAGAGTGGCTATATTAAGAGACAAAGTAATTTCAAACCAAATAATATTACCAAGGATATAAAAAGTCACTTCTTGGTCAAAAAGGGGTAATTTTACCAAGAAGACACAAAATCCTGAATGTTTATGTACAAAATTAAAAGAGCTTCAAAAATACATCAAGCAAAAAGTGATAAACTGCAAGGTGAATAGACAAATTCATAATTATAGTCAGAGATTAATACTCCTTTCTCAATCACAGAACAAGTAGACAGAAAATTGGGAAGGATACATTAAACTTGAACAATACTATCGACATACTTGACCTGACTGACATTTATAGACTACTTCAACCAACAACAGCAGAATAAATATACTTTCTTCTCAAGTACACACAGAACATTTACCAAGACAGACCACATTCAAGGCCACAAATCCAATCTCAATAAATTTAAAGGAATTCAAGGCATAAAAGTACACCCTCTGACCACAACGGAGTGAAATTAGAAATCAATAACTAAAAGATATCTGGAAAATCCCCAAATATTCAGAAACTAATACTTCTAAATAACCCATGGGTCAAAGAAGAACTCAAAGGGGAAACGAAAAAGTATGTTGAGTGGAATGAAAATATAAACACAACAAATCAAAATTTGTAGGACATCATTAAAGCATTACTTACAGGGAAAGAGATAGTATTTTTAGTCCGTATGTGACACCATATGCAAAATTTACATCAAGACAGACCATACATTTAAATGTAAAATCTAAAACTATACATCATTCTAAAATATATATGTATATCAAATCATCATGTGTTATACTTTAAATATAAACAATTATATTTGTCAATTATTCCTCAATAAAGCTTTTTTAAAACCCTAAACCTATAAACCACCTAGAAGAAGAAAACAGGAGAAAATATTTGTGACCTTGGATTAGGCAAAGAATTCTTAGATACAAAGTCAAAGGCATGATACTTAAAAGAATAAATATTTACAAATTTAACTTAAGCAAAATGTAAAACTCCTCCCCTTCTCAAAAAAATATGAAAGGACAAACTACAGACTGGAAGAAAATATTTGCAAATCACGTATCTGACAGTATTCTGAATATATAAAGAACTCTCAAAAATTAAATATAAGAAAAACAACCCAATAAAAAAGTGCACAAAGAATATGAATGGACACCTCATCAAAAAAAAGATACATGAATTCCATATAAGTACATGATAAGTACTCAAAATATACAGCATTAGGAAAAAGCAAATTTTAGTACAATAAGAGATTACTACACACCTACTAGGATAGCTAAAATTAAAGACTGACCATCAAGTGTTGGTGAAAATGTGGATCAACTAGAACTCATACCAAATGCTGTTTTACAAAATGTAAAATACTATGATCATACTGGAAATCAGTTTGACAGCTTCTTAAAAAGTTAAATATACACTTACCATATTACCCAGCCATTTCACTCCTAGAGAAACGAAAGTGTAAACCCATTAAAAGATTTACATAAAAATGTTCATAGTGGCTTTTATGGTAATAGCCAAATATCAGAAATAACCCAGTTGCGGTATATCCATACAATAGAACACCATTCGGCAATTAAACAAGAATGAACTTTGATACATGCGACAACATAGATGGCTCTCCAAATAATTTTCCTGAGTGAAAGACAACAGACCAATAAGAAAAAAGAAAAGAAAACCAGGGACATATTGTATGAAAATTCTAGAAAATGCAAACTAATTTGGAATTTTTAAAAAAATTCATGGTTGCCTAGGAATAAGTGGGAGGAAAGATTACCAAGGGGCAGAAGAAGACTTTTGAGGGTGATGAATGTGTTCATTACTTCATGGTGATGATTTCACAGGTGTATACACATAGCAAAACTCCCAAATTGGATACTTTATACACGTTCAGTTTATTGTATATTAGTTATTTCTCAATAAAGCTGTTTTTATAAACATACTGGAGAATAAAAAGACACAAACAGTTTGTGAAAGTATTTGTGAATCATATATCTGATAAAGAATTTACATCCAGGATGTTTAAAGAACTCACAAAATTCAATAAGAAGAAACCCAAAAAACAAATGTGCAGAAGATCTGAATAGCTACTTCACTAAAGAAGATACACAGATAGCAAATAAAAAATGCTCAGATATGGGCTTTGGTCCCTGAAAAGGTAAAAATCCAGCACCATCTGCTGGTTGTTGGCTCCTTCTTAGTCAGTTAGTTAAAAGAATAATTAGATACTATTACATATCTTTTAGGATGGCTAAAATTCAAAAACGAACAACACCAAGCCCTAGCAAGGAGGAGGGGCAATTGGAACCCTCTCATAAACTGCTGATGGGATTGCGAAAATGCTTCAGCCATTCTGAAAAGGTTTCACATTTTCTTATACAATTAAATACATGTTTTCAGTATAACCCAGTAATTTCTTTTTTCTTTTAATGACCCAGTAATTTTACTCCTTGGTATTTACCCAAATAAAGTGAAAATTTCTGTTGACACAAAAACTTATATGGGAATATAGTAATTGTAATCACCAAAAACTGGAAACAACCTAAATCTCCCTAAACTAGGAAATGACAAAGAATCTTCAGTATGGATTCTACTTAGCAATGAAAAGGAGTGAACTATTAATACAGGCAATATGTATAAATCTCAAATGCATTGTGCTAAGTAAAAGAAGCCAGACTGAAAAGACTATATATGGTATGATTCCATTAATATGATATTCTTAAAAAGGCAAAATTTGTGGCATAAAACATATTACTGGTTGCCAGGGTCAGAAAATGAAATGTTGCATTACCGACAGACACAGAACAATTTTGGGAGTGATGGAAATATTCTGTATCTTCTTTTCCTGTGGTGCTTATACAACTGTTTCCATTTGTCAAAAGAGGCAGAGCAGTACACTAAAAAGGGTAAATTTTACTGTGTATAAATTGTGTTTAATTTTTAAAAATGGGAAAAACAGTTTCACTGCTTAAATAATGTCAAGCAAAAAAACTCTAGCTACATAAAGCCAGAAATTTCCTCCTAATCTACGTCTTCTCTTCTTCATTTCATATTTTATACAATCATTGTTTTGGGTTCCACTAGCAAGTATAATCAGGAAGCATAAGAGTAGAAAATGAGGCTTTAATAAAGGTAAAGGCTAGATCTAAAGATATATTCTAAAAATAAACTTAAATAGTTAAATAAAATAGTCTTTTAGATGAAAAACTAGATAAAACATAATGATCACTTAAACTGCTTTAGGAAGCTGGAATGATATCCGGTTTATTTTCTATTTTCACATCTGAGTAGAAAACACACAAGCACGTAGTAAATAGCTTTTAAGTGATCTTTTCTATTTGCAATAATCTATAAATATTAAATACTCCAACAATGAAATGCTTCTGTATGTCAACCCAAATATACCCCCAAACCAAAAAATAGAGAAAGCCCATGAACTATATATAAAAGTGACAAACTCTCCACATCTCGGTTCTCTCAAGAGCAATCTCTAAATTTCCTTCTTCAATAACTTCCCTCTTCTACAGGCAAAACATTCTATGACCTTAATGAAATTTACTGTTGCTAAAATATCTCAGTATAATTTTTGTCCTCAAGAGTCAATAGTTATCCACAATTCCTATAAACCTATTAAAACTTCTCATTGGAGAAATCATCCTGGTCTTTCTCCAACATTATATATTATATACACTTACTGCAGTACCCAGGATACAGTGAGCACTCAATAAATAGTAGCTGTTATAGATCACAATACTTTACAAGTCAATTATATTGCTATCATAAAAGATTTTCAAAATGAACTGTAACCAGAACAGCACAATTTTATACATGAAGAAAGAGACATAAATTGTTAGATACATTTATCTTCTTCTTATCTGTTCATAAAACTGCTCTAATACTCCAAGATGTTCTGAGAACTTTAAAGAAATTTAATAATCACTTAGAGCCATTACCTGTAAAAGTAAGATATGGGTTTTGGTCCCTGCAAAAGGTAAAAGACCAGCACCATCTGCTGGTTACTGGCTCCTTCTTATGAATCCTACTCTGGAGGTGACACTAAGATAATATAAACATTGCTGGATCTCAGAATCCAGTTCAACAACACTTGAAGACACCGATAATGGTAGGGCATAGTTAGGGAGTCACAGAGCATATGAAAACCAGCAACCACTGATTAGGAGAATAAACTGGGGTTAGGAATTCTAGTTGTGTGCCCTTTTATTAGGGTGGATTTTCTTAGGTAGATAACTGCCCATGCTACCATTACTTTAGTGCAGGAAACCAGCAGAAACAGCCAGACATCAGGACTAAAACAGAAGAGAGGGATGCACCCTACCACTGTGAGCAATGCCTACAGAGAAGTGTCCCTAAGAAACAGAAGCAACACGTGGGTAAACTACCAAGAGTGGATGAACTTGGTATATGTCCATTTCTCACTCTCTGAATTAACTAGCATCTGAGGTGTATAAAAGAGTAACAAATAGAGTGGAAAATAAAGAAACACCAGAGCATCACTAATACAGGGAATGTGGACAAACACCTAAACCCAAATGCATGAGAAATAACTTACTCAAAGAAGGAGCAGAACTAATCCCAAAAACAATTAAAATAAAAAAATTTTTTAATGTTTGGCCGCACCACGCGGCATGTGGGATCTTAGTTCCCTGACCAAGGATCGAACCTGCACCCACTGCAGCAGAAGCGCAGGGTGTTAATCACTGGACCACCAGGAAAATCACCCCAAAATAATTCTGAACAATCATAATAAATAGCCTTAGAAAAACATGGAAAAATATTGGAAGCATGAAACAGGAATACCCAATTAAGAAGATACTGGCTATAAAAATACACATAATCACTGAAATAAAGAATGTTTAAATGGTTTGAATAACAGAATGGACAGAAGTGAAAAACAATTTAGTAATCATTAAGGCTGAGTCCAGGAAATGTCCCAAAGAGCATCAGAAAGCAATGAAAACAGGAATACTAAAAAAAGAAAAAGCAATACAGGGAAAAAAGTTAAAGCAATATAGGGAAAGTAGTATAAGTGTAAATATCTACCTAACAGGAATTCCATAAGCAAAGAAAAAGATAAATGAAAGAGAAAAATTTGAAAAACTAATGGCTAAGAATTTCACAAGATTCAATATATGATCACAGATTGAAATGGCTTAGAGTGCTAAGAACATAAGAAAAAAGCCTATACCTAAACATACTAGAGTGAAATTCAAGCCTTTCAAAGACAAAATATACATATATATGTGTGTGCATATACACATACACACACACATATGTATATATTCAAAAGCTTCTGACAAGGAGGGAAGGGGGAGATGACGTACAAAAGAAAATCGGAAATGAAAAAGAAATTATGACCAACACCACAGAAACACAAAAGATCATAAAAGATTACTGTGAACAATTACACTCCAATAAAATGGACAACCAAGAAAAAGTGGACAAATTCCCAGAATTGTACACTCTCCCAAAACTGAACCAGGAAGAAACAGATCAATTACTAGAACTGAAGCTGAATCATTAATTTTAAATTCCCAACAGAAAAAAGTCCAGGACCAGATGGCTTCACAGGTGAATTCTACCAAACATATAGAGAACAGTTAAACCTATCTTTCTCAAGCTATTCCAAAACACTGCAGAGGAAGAAATGCTTCTGAACTCATTCTACAAGACCAACATCACCCTAATACGAAAATAGACAAAGATACCACAAAAAAAGATTACCAGCCAACATCACTGACAAACATACATGCAAAAATTCTCATCAAGATACCAGCAAACTGAATTCAACAATACATTAAAAGGATCATACACCATGATCAAGTGGGATTTATCCAGAGGTGCAAGGATGTTTCAATATGTTTGGATATGTCTCCTCGGGCAAGGAAAGCAAGCAGCAAAACAATCAAAATGATACACCACATTAACTGAAAAATAAAAATCATATAATCATCTCAATAGATGCAAGAAAAGCTTTTGACAAAATTCAACATCCATTTATGATTAAAAAAAGAAAAACTCTCACCAAAGTGGGTACAGAGGGAACATACCTCAACATAAAAAAGGCCATATATGATAAGCCCATAGCTAACACCATACTCAACATTGAAAAACTGAAAGCATTTCCGTTAAGATCAGGAACAAGACAAGGATGCCCACTCTCACCACTTTTATTCCACACAATAATGGAAGCCCTAACCACATCAATCAAACAATAAAAGGAATCCAAACTGAAAAGAAAGAAGTAAAACTGTCACTGTTTGCAGATGACATGATACTAAATATACACAGAAAGTCCTAAAGATGCCACCAAAAAACTACTGGAACTCATCAATGAATTTGGTAAAGTAGCAGGATATAAAATTAATATGCAGAAATCTGTTGCATTTCTATAAACTAACAACAAAGTATCAGGAAGAGAAATTCACAACTGCATCAAAAAGAACAAAATACCTAGAAATAAATCTAACTAAGGAGGTAAAAGACCCGTGCTCAGAAAACTGTAAGACACTGATGAAAGAAATTAAAGACAACACAAACAGATGGAAAGATATACCGAGTGCCTGGGGTGAAAGAATTAGTATTGTTAAAATGACCATATTACTCAAAGCAATCTACAGATTCAATGCAACCCCTTTCAAAATACCTATGGCATCTTTCACAGAACTAGGACAAATAATTCCAAAATTTGTATGGAAATACAAAAGAAGCCAAACAGCCAAAACAATCTTGAGAAAGAACAAAGCTGGAGGTATCACACTCCCTGATTTCAAACTACACAAGTTACAGTCGTCAAAACAGTATGGTAGGGGCTTCCCTGGTGGCACAGTGGTTGAGAGTCTGCTTGCCGATGCAAGGCACAGGGGTTCGTGCCCCGGTCCAGGAAGATCCCACATGCCGTGGAGCAGCTGGGCCCGTGAGCCATGGCCGCTGAGCCTGCGCGTCCGGAGCCTGTGCTCCGTGACGGGAGAGGCCACAACAGTGAGAGGCCTGCGTATCGGAAAAAAAAAAAAAAACAAACAGTATGGTATTGGCACAAAAACAGACATATAGATCAATGGAACAGAACAGAGAGCCCAGAAAGAAATGAACCCACACTTATACGGACAATTAATCTACAACAAAGGACACAAGAATCTACAATGGAGAAAAGATAGCCTTTTCAATAAAAGGTGTTTCGAAAACTGAACAGCTACATGCAAAAGAATCAAACTGAACTACTCTCTCAAACCATACAAAAAAATACATTCAAACTGGATTAAAAATTTACTTAAATATGAGACCTGAAACCATAAAACTTCTAGAAGAAAACATAGGCAATACTCCCTTTGATATCAGTCTTAGTAATATTTTTTTGGATATATCTCCTCAGGCAAGGGAACCAAGCAAAAACAATCAAATGGAACTACATCAAATTGAAAAGCTTTTGCACAGCAAAGGAAACTGTCAACACAATGAAAAGGCTGCCTACTGAATGGAGAACATATTTGCCAACAATATAGCTGATAAGCGGTTAATATCCAAACTATACAAGGAACTCAAACAACTCAGTATCAAAAAAACATACAACAACAAAAAATGGGCAGAGGATCTGAATAGACATTTTTCCAAAGAAGAAATACAGATGGCCAATGAGTACATGAAAAGATGCTCAACAACACTAATCACTGGGGATATACAAATCAAAACCACAATGAGATATCACCTCACACCTTTCAGAATGGCTGTCATCAAAAAGACAACAAATAACAAGTATTGGTGAGGATGTGGAGAAAACTAAACCCTGGTGCACTGATGGTAGGAATGAAATTTGGTGCAGCCATTATGCAAAACTGTATGGAGATTCCTCAAAATATTAAAAATAGAACTACCACAGGATGCAGAAATTCTACTCCTGGGTATTTATCCAAAGAAATCAAAAGCACTAATTAGAAAGGATATATGCACCACTATGTTCATTGCAGCATTATTTACAATAGCCAAGATATGATGCATCTCAAGTGCTCATCAACAGATGGATGGATAAAGAAGATGTGGTATGTATATATATGTGTGTATATATATATATATATATATATATATATATATATATACACACACACAATGTAATATTATTCAGTCATAAAAAAGAATGAAGTCTGGCCATTTGTGACAATATGGTTGGACCTAGAGGGTATTACGCTAAGTGAAATAAGTCAGACTGAGAAAGACAAACATTGTATGATTTCACTCATATGTGGAATCTAAAAAACAAAATAAATGAACAAATATAACAAAAAAGAACCAGAGTTATAGATACAGAGAACAAACAGGTGGTTGCCTGATAGGACAGGGATGGGAGAGGAAAGAAAAAGGTGAGGGAGATTAAGGGGTACAAATTTCCAGTTGCAAAATATTAAATGAGTCTCTGGTATAAAATGTACAGTGTGGGGAATACAGTCAATAACCAAGTAATATCTTTGTATGGTGACATATTGTAACTAGACATCGTGGTAATCATTTAGAAATATATAGGAAAAAACCACTAAGCTGTGTAACAGGAACTAATGTAGTGTTGTAGGTCAACTATACTTCAAAAACAAACTGTAATACAAACAAACTCACAGAAAAAGAGATCAGATTTGCACTTACCAGAGGCAGAGGATGGGGGAGGGGGAACTGGATGAAGGCAATCAAAAGGTACTACAAACTTCCAGTTATAAGATAAATAAGTACTAGGGATGTAAAGTACAACATGATAAACACAGTTAACACTGCTGTATGTTATACATGAAAGTCGTTAAGAGAGTAAACCTCAAAGGCTGTCACCACAAAAAGAGGTTTTTTCCTATGTCTTAATTTTATATCTATATGAAATGTTCACTAAAGTTACTGTGATAACCATTTCATGATGCAAGTCAAACCATTATGCTGTACACCTTAAACTTACTTGCTGTATGTCTATTACATCTCAATAAAACTGGAGAAAAATAAAGCTTCTGACAAGGAAGGTGAGAAGAGATCACACACAAAAGAACAAGATCGGGCTTCCCTGGTGGCGCAGTGGTTGAGAGTCTGCCTGCTGATGCAGGGGACACGGGTTCGTGCCCCGGTCCGGGAAGATCCCACATGCCGCAGAGCGGCTGGGCCCGTGAGCCATGGCCGCTGAGCCTGCACGTCCGGAGCCTGTGCTCTGCAATGGGAGAGGCCACAACAGTGCGAGGCCCACATACCGCAAAAAAAAAAAACAAAAAAGAACAAGATCAACGATCAAATGTTCTCAAAAGCAACACCAGAACAACAAAAGAACAATGAAATCTTATCCTCAAAATACTGAGGGGAAAAAAAGCCATACTCATTTTTATATGAAGGTAAATATCACTTAAATATGAGTGATAAATGAAGATATTCTAGGCATACAGTATCTCAAAGTTGACCACAAAAAGACCTTCTTTCAAAGAACTTTTGAAGAATGTAATCTAGCAAGAAGAAAAATGAATCCAGAAAAAATAAAATAAAATATGGCAATTAAGGAAAAATCTTAGAAGATTTATCTTCTTAAAAAATGTATATCCATAAGAATCCATTATTAAAACATCACATCACCCTTATTACAACAAAACAGGGGTGGCAGGAGAGTATGCGAAGGTTCTTGGAATTTATTGGTCAGGTGAGAGAGAACATACAGATTAAATTTAGACACTGAAAACATACAGTATAAAATGGGAGAGCTAACAATAATCACATTAAATATAAATGGGTTAAACTCAGAAGATGTATCCTTTTTTTTTTTTTTTTGCGGTACGCGGGCCTCTCACTGTTGTGGCCTCTCCCATTGTGGAGCACAGGCTCCGGATGCGCAAGCTCAGCAGCCATGGCTCACGGGCCCAGCCGCTCTGCAGCATGTGGGATCTTCCCGGACTGGGGCACCAACCCGTGTCCCCTGCATCAGCAGGCAGACTCTCAACCACTGCGCCACCAGGGGAAGCCCAGAAGATGTATTCTTAGATTAAATGTAAAACCAAGATTCAAGAAAAATGAAAAATAAAGGGACACGAAAAAAGTACATGAAAAGTATGAACCAAAAGAAAGCCACTGTTAATATCAAAAGAACTAAAAATCAAGGGGGTGGGAGTAGGAAAAATAAGAGACAAATATGAATATTATATACTGTTAAAAAGATAAAATGAGTTGTGTATGTACAACCTCAATGTACATAAGTAACAACTGAAAAATTTGGTGCAGAAGCAATAGATCGACAATTCTAACTGGAGCTTCTTAACTTGCCTTTGAAAAATTATGAAGCAATAAAAAAAGGGCAAAGATTTGAAAAATGCTACCTTGAAAGACTGATAACATATGGCATTACAACAAACAAATTATATTCTTTGTGAACTTACACAGAACATTCTTGTAGACTATCAGAAAATCTAAGAAGCTGGACTAAACCTACCCTGATTTAATGAAATGTCCTCAATGGTTGTTTTCCATATTAATAATTTCCTAATATACATCCAATTATTTATATTCTATGTTTTTCTCAAGAAAGGACTATGTATTATGTCAAAAGACAGTGTAAGCTTTCTGCCTATTTAGACTCCAGAAAAACAAAACTTGTGTTTCTTAAAGAGATCACTTTGTCAATGGAAATACAGTGACTATATTAGAAAAACTATTGCAGAGTAAATACGTTTCTCATTGAATGTCCTTACTAACGGTTAAGGAACCACATTGGCTATTCAAGTTCAAGAATATAAAATAATCCACAAGTTAGAGGTCTAATTGAAATGCTTTCTCAAACTGCATTCAGATGACAACAGTAGGAAGAATTTGCAATGAAGTATTAATATTAAATAAAGCCTAATCCTACCAACACTCCATACTAAATATTTGCTAATTCACCTATCTGGGTTCATAACCTTCAGCTTTTAACACTAAAAACTTTAACAAAGTCTTCAAATTGTATTTAAGTAAGAACACTTTTCTGCACAGCCTACCTAATTAACAATGTGAAAATGCTGACTTAGGGATCTTTTTGAAGGAAACCAGTCCTTAGCCAATCATCCCAAACTCTGCAATGAAAGAGGACTAGATATTTCTTTAGGAGTTTCAACTCCTTTTCCTTGTAATAATGACACAGGGAAAGGAATGGGCTGAGCTTTTCTACTTAATTCGGGCTGCAGTTTGGAAGGCTGAAACCTCCCTGTTAGGCAGCAAAGGGAATATTCCTGAATTTTCTCTGAATATCAGAGACAGAGTTCCATATTTTACCAATGTTATAACCTCCTCTGCTCTTACAGGCAAAGGTAAACCCATGCCTTGGATGTTACAGGTAAGGAAGTTTAGGAAAAAATTAATGCCATTCAAAATGCTGGATTATTATTATTTGGGAATACCTGTCCTCTATTTGTAGTCAGAATGTTGCTCAGTTACATATTTCTTCACACATTAACATGAGTTAGGGTAGAGGCAATTTTTACTAGCCCTAACTTTTGTGATCACTATTTAAGAATCACTCACAAATGGAGAAAATATAGAAATGTCCAAACCAAATCAAATCAGTTTAGTGTCAAAATAAGATTTCAAGTAACAGCAAAGCCCTTTCAGGAGATTTTTATTAAGATATGACCCTAAGCATATTCCACTAGACCATTTTCCTTACTCCCAAACACTCCTTCCAAAATAATCCACACATACTAGTCACACAAATGTGTGCCCAGGAATACCCAATATTAGAAAACAGACTCTAATAAAGAACTCTAAATGGATGTACAGCTGTCTTCAGTTCAGCTTGTTTTCATCGTAAGTGTATATACTTATCCACACTAGACCCTATTTCACATGATTTTGGAAAAACAGAAAGGAATAAAGATTGCTAAGTTACTGGAGCTAATAAACCGAAAAAAGAAAAAAGTGAACTTAGAAATGAAGTTGTAAAAAGTTCCTTCCAGCATAGAGACAGAATATAAACTGAATTAATAATCTACGTAAAATCCAAAATTCCACATGACTGTAAACTAATGATGGTGGACCTACACTCAAAAAAAAAAAAGTGTAGAGATACTACACATAGAAAATCCTAAAGAGGCCACCAGAAAACTACTAGAGCTAATTAATGAATTTAGTAAAGTCACAGGATACAAAATTCCTATATACTATTCCTATATAGCATTCCTATATACTAACAACAAAAGATCAGAAGGAGAAATTAAGGAAACAATCCCATTTACCCTTGCAAAAAAAAAAAGAATAAAATAGCTAAGAATAAACCTACCTAAGGAGGAAAAAGACCTGTATGCAGAAAACTGTAAGATACTGATGAAAGAAATCAAAGACAACACAAACAGATGGAGAGATATACCATGTTCTTGGATTGGAAAACTCAATATTGTGAAAATGACGATACTACCCAAAGCAATCTACAGTTTCAATGCAATCCCTTATCAAATTACCAATGGCATTTTTCACAGAACTAAAACAAAAAATTTCATAATTTGTATGGAAACACAAAAGACCCCAAATAGCCAAAGCAATCTTGAGAAAGAAAAATGGAGCTGGAGGGATCAGGCTCCCTGACTTCAGACTATACTACAAAGCTACAGTAATCAAGACAGTATGGTACTGGCACAAAACAGAATGGAACAGCATAGAAAGCCCAGAGATTACACCCATGCACCAATGGTAACCTAATCTATGACAGAGGAGGCCAGAATTTACAATGGAGCAAAGACAGCCTCGTCAATAAGTGGTGCTGGGAAAACTGGACAGCTACATGGAAAAGAATGAAATTAGAATACTCCCTAACACCATACACAAAAATAAACTCAAAATGGATTAAAGACCTAAATGTAAGGCAAGACGCCATAAAACTCGTAGAGGAAAACATAGGCAGAACACTCTTTAACATAAATTGCAAGATCTTTTTTGACCCACCTCCTAGAGTAATGAGAATAAAGACAAAAATAAACAGATGGGACCTACTGAAACTTAAAAGCTTTTGCACAGCAAAGGAAACCATAAGACGAAAAGTCAACCCTCAGAATGGGAGAAAATATTTGCAAACAAAGCAACTGACAGACAATTAATTTCCAAAATATACAAACAGCTCATGCAGCTCAATATCAAAAAAACAAACAACCCAATCAAAAAATGGGCTGAAGACCTAAATAAACATTTCTCCATAGAAGACATACAGGTGGCCAACAAACACATGAAAAGATGCTCAACATCACTAATTATTAGAGAAATGCAAATCAAAACTACAATGAGATATCACTTCACACCGGTCAGAATGGCAATCATCACAAAATCTACAAACAATAAATGCTGGAGAGGGTGTGGAGAAGAGGGAACACCGTTGCACCGTTGGTGGGAATGTAAACTGATACAGCCACTATGGAGAACAGTATGGAGGGTTCTTAAAAAACTAAAAATAGAACTACCATATGACCCAGCAATCCCACTACTAGGCATATACCCAGAGAAAACCATAATTCAAAAAGGCACATGCACCCCAATGTTTACTGCAGCACTATTTACAATAGCCAGGACATGGAAACAACCTAAATGTCCATCAACAGAGGAATGGATGAAGAAAATGTGGTACATTATACAATGAAATATTACTCAGCCATAAAAAGGAATGAAATTGGGTCATTTGTAGAGACATGGATAGACCTAAAGACTGTCATACAGAGTGAAGTAAGTCAGAAAGAGAAGAACAAATATCGTATATTAACGCATATATGTGGAATCTGAAAAAATTGGTATACACAATTTTATTTACAAAGCAGAAATAGAGACAAAGACGTAGAAAACAGAGAAGAAATGTATGGATACCGAGGGGGAAAAGGGGGGAGTGGGTGGGATGAACTGGGAGATTGGGATTGACATATATACACTATTGATACTATGTATAAAACAGATGACTAATGAGAACCTGCTGTACAGCACAGGGAACTCTACTCAGTGCTCTGAGGTGATCTAAATGGGAAAGAAATCCAAAAAATAGGGAATACATGTATACATATGGCTGATTCACTCTGCTGTACAGTAGAAACTAAAACAACATTGTAAAGCAACTATAAACCAATAAAAATTTTTAAAAAAATAAAGTGCAGCAAAAATTGGTTTATCAAAATTTTTTTTTTTTTTTTTTTTTTTTGCAGTATGCGGGCCTCTCACTGTTGTGGCCTCTCCTGTTGCGGAGCACAGGCTCCGGACGCACAGGCTCAGCGGCCATGGCTCACAGGCCCAGCCACTCTGCAGCATGTGGGATCTTCCTGGACCGGGGCACGAACCCGTGTCCCCTGCATCGGCAGGCAGACTCTCAACCACTGCGCCACCAGGGAAGCCCTGGTTTATCAAATTTGAAAACAACTGGAATTCTCTATTAACCTGCTCTTCTGTAAATTGACAGTCTGATAAAAACTGGTATTTATTACAATAACCTTAAAGATATTACTTACAAGATTCTGAAACACTTCTGAATATGACTTTCCTGTCTGTTACTTTTTAGGTAAAGTAAGAATTTTCTGAGGAAAACGAAAACACTAATTCAAAAAGACATATGCACCCTCATGTTCACTGCAGTATTATTTACAGTAGCCAAGACACAGAAACAACCTAAATGTCCATCAATGGATGAATGAATGGATAAAAGAAATGTGATATATATACCCATTATATACCCACTATATATATATATATCCATATCCATTTTATATATATATATATTCCTTTATATACATTCCATTTTTTATATATATACATACATATATATATATATATATATATATAAAAAACGGAATATTATTCAGCCATAAAAAAGAATAAAATCTTGCCACGTATGACAACATGGATAGACCTCCAGGGCATTATGCTAAGTGAAATAAGTCAGACAGAAAAAGACAAATACCATATGATCTCACTTATATGTGGAATCAAACAAAAAAGAAAAAACAAAACCCAAGCTCATTGATACAGACAAAAGATTGGTGGTTGCCTCGGGGTGGGGGTGTGGTGGGGAATAGGTGAAGGGGGGTCAAAAGGTACAAATTTCCAGTTATAAAATGGGTCAGTCATAGGGATGTAATGTACAGCATAGTTACTATAGTTAATAATACTGTATTTCATATTTGAAAGAAGCTAGGAGAGTAGATCTTGAAAGTTCTAATCAGAAGGGAAAAAAAGTCAACTATACATGAGAGAGATGAATTAGGAGTTTGGGATTAACAGATATACCCTACTATATATAAAACAGATAAACAACAAGGACATACTGCATAGCACAGGGAACTATATTCAATATCTTGTAATAACCTATAATGGAAAAGAGTCTGAAAAAGGACAGATAGATGGAGAGATAGATATAACTGAATCACTTTGTTGTACACCTGAAACTAACACAACATTGTAAATCAACTATACTTCAATAAAAAAATAAAGAAAATTTAAAAACCAACGATGTATGGTGACAGATGTTAACTGGACTTATTGTGGTGATCATTTTACAGTACATACAAATATTGAATCATTTACATTGTACACCCAAAACTAATATACAGTTAATATCAATTATACTTCAATTTTAAAAATGAAAAAAACAATTCAGATAATATTTTGTCTGAATACTCGATAAAAATAATATCCCATTTTCTGATCAAATTAGGCAGGTGTGTTTGCCATTCCTGCCACTACTTTCCCCTAACTCACATCTACACCAATGTAAGATTAATGTTCCCCAAACATCATTTTCATCAAGAATTTGTTCTGCTAAAACAATAACAACTAACGACAGAAATCTCACATCCTCACTATACATAGAATAATAAAGGTCAAACACCTTATCCTGATTTGAAAATCTTCTATGATCTGGTACCAATCTTTGGTCTCCATCTTACCTTCCATCAATCACATGCACAAACCCTGTGATTCAGCAAGGTTCATTTACAAAACTAATACACATTTGTGTATACCTTCATTTCCCACTTTCCTCATATCTAAAAAGTCCTCCATCTTCCTGTCCCCCTTTTTTTTTCCACCTGAATCCAACTAGCCTTTTTATGCAAAGCTCGAGGCCTCTAAAATAAGCTCCTCTCTACCCTCAAACCAAACTAATTTCCTTCTTTTCTGACTTCCGATGACCCTTTCCAGCACTCATTCATTGATTCCATTAGCCACACAGTAACTCTTACGCACTAATAAGCATTGTATCATGATGATGGGGGCCACAAAGATACATAAAACTAAGTCCCTAATCCTTGGGCTCACAGTGCTCTAAAGACAGACATGAAAAAGTCATTACAGCAGTGTTTATAATAGAGGTATAAATGGCGGGAAAGTGGGACCATAAAGAAGGATCACTTCAAGCCGTTTGAAAAGATAAGAAAAGGCTTTTTAGAGAAGGTGACATTTATGTTAAATTTCAAAGATGGGTAGGAGTATGTCAGGCACAGAAGTAGGGAAAGGAGTTCCAGGCAGAGAAAACAGCACATACAAAAGCAAAGAAAGGAGAAAAACTTGGCATGTTTAGAGAACTATAAATAGAAAAGTATGGCTGGAGTTCAGAGTACATTAAGTCTACCAACACTTACTGACTGTCCATTCACCAAACCTCAAAACAAATGAAAAAAAAAACCATAGTATCTCCTCAAAAAATGTGCAAGGATATGGTACCCAACTGATTAGCACAGTTAATTCAAACAAAAGAAGCAGTACTGAGCACTTACTTATAAAGCAGACACTGTGTTAGGTACCCAAGATAGAGAAATAAAGAGCATGGCTCCTGCTCTAATGGAGTTAACATTTTACTAAGAAAAGAGAGTCAGTTTACTGTAGATAGATTTTTAGGTTCAATCCTTATGACAAAAGACTAAGAGAAAACTAAGAAAAAATTATATTAATAGTACTATTTTCCCCTTCTATTTTCTACATTTTACATAATGAGCGTGTGTTACTATACTATGATAATTAAGGAAAATAAAGTTTATAATTGGAAAAGTATGAAACTTGACAGCTGATAGGTTCCCAGTAAATGTCTGAGTAGGTATCTGCTAATTAAAGCCTGAAAAGTTTTAGATTTGGAACTTCAAATATCCAAAATATGGCTACTCACACCACCTCAAAAGCTATGAACCTTGCTGTTTCTTGAACACACCAAGCATGCCCCACTGCTGTTTGTAGACTCTTATCCCAGATATCCACCTGGTTTGCTCCTTCATCTTCCTTGGGTCTTTATTCAAATGCCATCCTCTTAGACTTTCCAGTCCACTCTATCTAAAGATGTAACACTCTCCCCATCCAAAAACTATCTCCTTTATCTGCTTTTTTTTTCTTGCACTTATTATTATCTAATATACCTGGTTTTACTTATTTGTTTTCTAATATACCTGGTTTTACTTATTTGTTTACTATGTCTCCTTTCCCTAGCTCCAACAGGGAAAGTTTTTTCTGTTTTCATTACTAATGTATGTCCAGTGCATAGAATAGTGTCTGAAAAATGATAAATGATCAGCCATTATTCACTGAATGAATAAAGGGCAGTAGTCTGCATATGGTTACACATTTGGTCTCTGGTGGCCAGAAGACCTGGATCAAATTCCAGCTCCACAACTTTCTAGTTGTGTGACCTTGTGCAAGTTAACTTAACTTCTCTAAATCTTAGTTTCCTTATCTATAAAATGATGATGTTGATATCAATCTTGCAGGATGGTTTTGAGGATTAGAATAATGCAGGTTGAGCAAAATGCCTGGAAAACAGTGAATGTTCAATATATGTTAGCTATTATGATGATGATAATGAACATTCCTGACGCCCAAAGTGCCTCCACTGAGTTATCACATCATTTCTAGTATCCAGTTCTTCAAAAACAATAGTTGGTTGCAAAATCCTTGGATCTTCACATGCTAGTCTGAACAAAACCAGTATTACTCTGGATCAACTCTTACCTTACACAAGATTCTCTTCTGTTTTAGCTTATAAAAAGAGATGGGTGTCTATTTCACCTAAAAAAAATTTTTAAGTGCTACATAAAATTGCTCAAAATGCCACATTTATCACAATGCTAATATACATTCTACTAGAACTGACTCTCGGTGCTTGTTTCATAGAACCGCACAAGAAAAGGTTAAGCTTAGGGCCACATCAATGGGATACTATACTACTAATTCTGTTTAGAATTTTTCAGTTCATTCAGAATTCCCCATATTAGATTCCCCATTAGCTGAGAGGCCCACCATACCCACCAGAGTTCATAAGAACCTCCCCATAGCAGGGGATCTGATTCAGTACAACTACAATGTATCAGTGTTGAATGAGGAGATTTAAGAGGTAAATAAAAAAAAATTTTTTTTTTAAGTACTTGGCCCCCAAGACTCTGGTGATAAAATAAGAGCAGCAAATTATAATTCACAAAACTAAACTCTAATTCTGACCCCATTACTTATCAGCAATGATACTTAAAGGCTTTTTTCCTCATCTATAAGATAGGATGATACCTATTTTGTAAAGCTGTAAAAATCCAGTGAGATGCATATTTGTAAAAATGAGCTATACTATATAAACTGTACTGCAGCAAACAAGTCTTCTGTAAAAAGATTTATTAAAAGATTTTTAAATAAAAAGCCACAATCCCACAACTACCCCAACCATTTTCATATTTTGCTAATATTCCCTTCAGGTGCTTCTCTTCACACACTTTTTTTTTTTTTCCCACACACTTTTTTTAATAAAGATGAAACCACGTGGAGTTCGAGGAAAACAATACAGTGCACCTTTTTTAGAGCCAGATAGCCCAGGTTTGAATACTAGCTCCTAAAATTACTAACTGTGTGACCTTGGACAAGACTCTTAAACTCCTTTGTCCTGTTTTCTCTTCTTTAACATCAGGATAATAGTAACAGTACCTATGTGATTGGGAGGTATGAAGAAGAAATGAGTTATTATAATCATTTGGTACAGTGCTTGGCACATGGCAAATTTCATAAACAGCTAAGAAAAAACAAAATTCTGCTTTTTAAAAACTTAAGATGATGTCATAAACCAAAAGTACATTATTATCTAAAGTATCATAGAAAGATTCTTTTAAAGATGTCTAGGTTACTTTACACTATTTTAAAAATAAATCTCCCTACCATTCCTTTGTCTAGATATTTTACAATGTATAATAGAATCCATCTATTGCTTCATACTTCCAGTAGAGGTCTCCATCTAAAAAATAATGTTATCAGACTGAAAACTTTAAATTAGTATTCCTGTTATTTTAAAAAAAAAATAGGGGCCAGCATTATCAAATATGCAAATTTAACTTTTTCCAAGAAAAACATTTAAAAATAAGGAATATCTGAAGAAAAAGTGACTTTTCCCAGTGATTGTTATATTTTGCTGTGGGTTCTCCAATAATACTCACCTCTCTTATAAACATAATCCTCTGGACAGGAAAGGGAAAGAGATATGACTGTTGGATACAAATGATAAATCATGCGCTTATTTATCACTGCTACTGGCCAACAATTTAATACGTACGCCTCAGAGATGGTATAAGTCAGTAAAGTCATCTTAAAGTAAAAGTAAAGGTCATGTTTTGTAGTAGCAAAGAAATCTCAACAATTTTCCACATTTATTCCTTTTAAATCACAACAGAGTAGCTAGAGTAATAAAGGCAGCTCTGAATTGGCTTCTACATTTCCCCTCCTATCATTCAGTAATAGTGACCTAAGACAAGTCAATTATCCTTATGCAGGTCCACCAGAAAAAATATCCTTATTTCTAGCCTACCAAAAAGCCTGGGGCTAGACCACCTTCTTAAGAGCCCTTCTAGTTAAGAATGATGATGGTATGAATTGATAGGTTCAGTAGTCATATCCAACTGTTGCTAAGTACATACTTCCTGCTCCTATCTTTAGGAATCTAAATTTTCAGGCTCCATAAGCTATATTACTAGGCCTCTATAAAACATCAAATTTGCATATAATATTTAATGTCTACCACAGCTTAGCTCCTGAAACGTGTAAGACTTAAATGTGTAAGGTAAATATCTATAAGATCTGGTATGACCAAAAACTGACCAAGAAATTACCAAGCAATTTGCTTAAAGCTAATAAATAGTGCTGCATGTGTGCACACGTACACACGCATCCACTTAAACTAACCCCCAGAGTTTATAAACAGGGGGATAAAGAAGGAGGAATGTTCTAAGCAACTCTCAGAATTAGCAAGACTTTAATAGCCAAATTATATCTAATTCTGAGGATCAAATATACAATGTAAAAACATAACACATTTGATTTAGTGATAATGGATTTGAATGGATAGACCCAAACATTTAAGATTTCTGGTTGTAACTAAAGCATGAATTTGCTTTTCATCTCCACAGGGTAGATAACCTGTAAAGACGACTTTTAAATAAAGACAATTACTTCTCACCTTGAGAAGATAAAAATCAAACAACTATCAAATCGTAGTTTATCCTAGTCTTAATAACATAAAAATCAAGCAATGAATTAAAAACAAAAACAAAATTATTGCCTTGTTTTTGTATAACCAGTGATGCAATGGCCAGCAAAGAATGAAATAGTGAAGAGCTCTTAATGGACAGATAGACAAAGGTAATTTTCCTCCAAAGTTATCATTTAGCATTTTAGCTGATTTTTATTTATATATTAAATTCCTAGAAGATGAGAAATATTCACATTCAAGCATAAGCAGCAAAATAAGATTTAAAATTTTTAATAATCGGTATTAGTTCCTCTCTTGAACACTGATAATAATCACAGATTTTAAAAAATTAAAGTCAAACACTAGTAGATAAACATATGAAGGATATCACTAAATCTGACTTTTAAGTCTAACAGTATTATTCATTCCATAAACAGATATAGAAATACTATGTTAATAGAACATACAGAGCTAAGACTGCATCAAGAGCACACAGCAGGCAGTGTCCTACTCAATGAGGAAATGATAGAAACATCCAACTAAGGTCAGCATCAAGGCAAGGAAAAGATGCCCTAGTCTCCCTAACTATTTCAGAGTGGCCAATACAATCAGACAAAAGAAAATGATTAAAGGTGTAAAATTTAGAAAAGAAGTAAAGTTATCCCCATTTGCAGATGACATACTAGTATGTCTAAAAAAAATTTTTAATCAATGATAAAACTAATACAAGTGGCAAAACAATTAAGGTGCCAGATTACAATATAAAAAATCAGTAACTTTCATATAAATGATAATTAGAAGATATAATGGAAGAGAAAACCAAATTTACAATAGCAAGAAAATTGATAATATACTTAAGAATAAATTTAAGAAATGTCAAAACCTGTAAAAGGGGCTTCCCTGGTGGCGCAGTGGTTGAGAGTCTGCCTGCCAATGCAGGGGACACGGGTTCGAGCCCTGGTCTGGGAAGATCCCACATGCCACGGAGCAACTGGGCCCGTGAGCCACAACTACTGAGCCTGCGCGTCTGGAGCCTGTGCTCCGCAGCAAGAGAGGCTGCGACAGTGAGAGGCCCGCGCACCACGATGAAGAGTGGCCCCCGCTTGCCACAACTAGAGAAAGCCCTCGCACAGAAACGAAGACCCAACACAGACAAAAATAAATAAATTAATTAATTAATTAAAAAAAAAAAAACCTGTAAAAGGAAAACTTTAGACTCTTGAATGACACAAAAAGATTGAATAGAAGACTCATTTTTCTTGGTGAGGTAAACTCAGTATCATCATGTCCATTCTCCTAAGGTAATTGTTTTTAATTTAATGCAATCCCCACTCAAAAAAAAAAAGAAAGAAAAAGTTTTTTTCTGAAACTACAACAAATTAATGCTAAAGTTCATATGGAAAAAAAACCATAAACAAATACCCAAGAAAACCTTGTAAAAAAAGAACTATGAGATGGGAATGGCACTACCGAATATTAAAACATGCTATATAAAGCCACAATAATTACAATATAGTGACATACCATTTCTTAACCCACCAGATCGATAAAACTTCAAAAGCTTGACAAACACATGGTAAGGCTATGGGAAACAGGTACCTTCATATACTGCTGATGGGAATGCAAAATAGTTCTCTCCTACTTGGAGAGAATCTGGTGGGAATTGGGCAGAATTTAATCAAATACATATGCCTTTATTATTTGATTATTGCATCAATCCCCACTTTAGTGATTTACTCTGAAGATACATCTCCAAAAATTTGAAAATTGGTTTGCGTAAGACTACTAGATTTGCAGATTATTCATGTGACATTATTTGTTATTGTAAAATACTGGGAAAAGCCTAAGTCATTATGTAGGAGACTGGATGAATAAAGTAGGATATATCCACACAATGGAATACTATGCAGCTGTTAAAAAAAGGAATTTTATGAACTTACTTAGAGTGATAGGCAAGATATTGGGCTGGCCAAAAAGTTCCTTTGGGTTTTTCCGTAACATCATATAAAAACCCGCACAAACCAATATATTAAATTTCATTTTGGCCAACCCAATATATTAAATGAAAGAAAGCAAAATAAAAAAATAGTGTGCATTCTTAATGTTAAGATGGGGAACTAAAAATGCATGTATATATCTCCTTATTTTTACAAAACAAAAGAAAAACAAAAAAACAGGAAGGATAACCAGCAACTATTGGTTACCAAAAGAGCATGGGTAGGAATGGGGCAGAAGTGACAGGGAAGAAAAGAGGGTAGAGGGTAAACTCCAAGCATATCTTTGCTTAAATTTTGATTTTAGAATCCTAAGGGTTTTATATATTCATAAATAAAATTAAAGGAATAAATAAAGGGGAAAACACAAAATTGAATAGTCACTGTGTTCACTGTGAACCTTTTTTAACACAATTATTTACAGATATAAAGTCAGTCTGAACACAAAAAGAAATGCAAACAAATTTGTAACTCTACTTGGTGGGTTTGTTGTTTGTAGTGGTATGGGTATAACAATTCTGAAACTATTCTCTATGTGTTACAAAACTAACAAGATAAGTAAATACACTGGTGTTAGGAATTAGGATTCTCAATGCAGTTAAAGGGAGATACATGGAATGGAAGAAGGCAAGAGAAAACGTGTGTGGGTTGTAATTAGAGATATCAGTATAGCCTTATGATTTTCAAGGTGTGTATATTCATATTTAAAATAAGTAAACTTCCTAGCTCTGTCCTCTGAAAGGGCCCAGAAGAAAAGATAACCCAATAACAATGGGTACCTCTACCACCCAGATTTGGTTTCTATATACCATTCCACACTAAAAGGAACCAGGACTTCTTGAAGAAATAGCTGATGCTACATCAGGGAAAGCAAAACACAAGTTGACTCTAGAAGATCTTATTTTGTCAGAAGGCAAGAAAGAGCTCAAAAATAATAGTAACTTGATAAAAATACACAGAAGGCAGCTTGAAAGGGCTCCTCCTGGCCAAACTGAAGCAGCAAAATGCATAACTGCAATAGATTTTAATCCATTGTATAATATAAAAATCTAATAAAAAATAAAAATATTTTCCATATCGTAGATTGCCAACTAATAAGATGTAGAAGAAATGACAAAATTAGAAAATAAACATCATACAGCCATCATAATAACTGAATGAGGCAAGAATCATCAATGGATATTAAAACCACTGGGTAAAAGTTTGATGGTGAGCAAGATATTTACAGTCTCAAAGTATGTCTCCATGGGTCACTTGCTAATTACAAAACAGAAAATGGAAACTTTACAATGGAGAAACCAGGAGGACACCACCTTAACCAAAGTTAATGTCAGCAATAATGGGACAAAGTGACATCACATACCTCCTGCCAAAAATACTTAACCTAAATCTAATCCTGAAAAAAACCTCAGAAAAATCCAAATTTTATAGCACAGTTGACCCATACTCTTCAAAAATGGTAGTATCACAAAAGACTGAAGAACTACAGATAACTAAATGTGATACAAGATCACAGATTAGGGATGGTTGGGTATGACAGCTATAAGACATCTTTGGGGCAACTGGTAAAATTTGAATAAGATCTGTATATAATACAGATAATATGATTATATTCATGTTAAGTTTTCTGAATTTAATTATTTTACTATTGTTACATAAGAGAATGTTTTTATTAAGTAATATACACTTACATTTAGGAGGAAAGGGCATTATAACTGTAATGACAGCAAATGATTAAACAACAGTAATAATAATTATAATAATGTGTATATATATATATATATATACACACCATCACATATAAAAAGGAAAACACAAAACAAATGTGGTAAAATAACAACTGGTCAATATAAATGAAGTGTAAACAAGACTTCACATACAGAAAGCGAAAAAAAGATTTAACAATTCTGGACTTCCCTGGTGACGCAGTGGTTAAGAATCCACCTGCCAATGCAGGGGACACGGGTTCGAGCCCTGGCCCAGGAAGATCCCACATGCCTCGGAGCAACTAAGCCCGTGCGCCACAACTACTGAGCCTGTGCTCTAGAGCCTGCGAGCCACAACTACTGAAGCCCGCGTGCCTAGAGCCTGTGCTCCGCAACAAGAGAAGCCACAACAATGAGAAGCCCGCGCACCGCAATGAGGAATAGCCTCTGCTCACCGCAAATAGAGAAAACCCACGCAAAGCAATGAAGACCTAAACTCAGCCAAAAATCAATCAATCAATAAATAAAATTTTTAAAAAAAGATTTAACAATTCTGAAGAAAGAAAACATAGGAAGGAAAAAAAATGATAGGTTTATCATTTCTCTCTCAACCAGATTTTTTACTACTAAATTAATACATCGCAATGTGGGGCTACCTGGCAAAAACTACTCAAAAATTCAGAAGTTTGACTTCTTAATGGTGTAAACTAAAAAAATTATACCAAACCACTTAAGCACTCTTGACCTATTACTTGTGAGTGCACTTGGAGGTACAGCCTGCTTAGGTACTAAATACTGTTTATGAAGTACTAAATGGTCTGATCTGTGCTCAAGTACATTGAAAATTCACTTAACCTATGAACCATCATGGAAAGTGTGATCAACTTGGGCATTATTACTGACACATTTAAATTCAACCCCACCTCTAAACTACAACAGGTTAGGACCCCTAACTATGGTCTCTGCTTTGTCTTGTTTTAATGGAAGAATGTTCCTACTGACCTCATATATGTTTATATTAACATTTTATTTAAAATAACCAGTGGGCTAGGAGAGAAGCAAAAACAAATTTCATTTGAAAACACGTCACCATGAAAGATGTGTATATTATAATTATATAATAAACATCATCTCTGTGCACAGAGCAGCTGACCACTGAACAATTTACCAAGTACAATAGTTAAGAACTCAGAAAGAAAGAATTAAAGATACTTGCCATGTATCCCATTAAGATGTATATTAAAATAATACATTCTTGTACAACTTTATTCAAATCCTACTTCATAAAAAGCAATGCTTTGGCTTGGTCCCATTACACAGTAATGAAAAAACTCATTTACTGAAAGAAGCAAAAGATAAACATACTAGGGCATGGAATATACCTGAAGATATTTAACAACTGTGGATAATGGAGGGTTATGTATAAAACAAAGCTTTGTGAAATGTAAAGCAGGTCTATCACCAGGGAAAAGAATGGAAAGGTAAAGGGGAGAAAGTGTGGCTTGAAAATATATAAAATAAACCTTACCAAGTGGCAATTATGGCTGACACTTAAGATTGAAAGCTGGATAATAACCTACAGCCTTTTTTGGTTTTTTTTAGTAGCCCCTATGCTCCAGAAGAAAAGAGTCTGAGTGGTGTAAAGAAATTCTTTTCTAAGTGTTATTTTTTCTGAGATTAAATAACATCAATTACTTCTGAAATCTGAAATGATAAAAATAAAATCTTACATATGAAAAGTTTGAAACATGAAGATAAAGTGCATTAAACAAAACAAGCTATTGTTAGTATTGTTATTTTTAAAGGAATTTATACATGTTCATTTATAAATGAACATGTATATTTATATTGAATATATTTATATTTATATATAAATATATTTATATTTATAAATGAACTCCCCTAAGCAGTACTGAGATAGACCAACAAAATCCTCACAAAGAGAAAAAGTGGTCAGTAAATTCAATAAAATAAATGGCATTCCATTTGGAAAATATTATAAAGTTTTATTTAAAAACAAAACCTAGATATTAAGAAATTTTATTTTTAATTGATTTTTTAAAATCCAAATTACTATGCAAATAGTTATGATAAGCTCAAATTGGTAGTTCATTTACCCCTTTTTTTCCCCCTTAAGTGGAGCCCTTGTTATCTTCTCTAGAGCCCAGAAACAAAGTAGGGTGTGTCCACGCTCTGCTTAGAGATGACAGGTGCAGCTTGAGCAGGTGCCCCTAGACCAGATGTCACCTAGAGGTTTTGCTCTGGATGCAGCCCTGGCCAACATGTTCATGCCAAGTTAAACCAGTTATCTCAGCAACTCAACTGGTTTAATTCCAACACTTAGATCAGCTGTTCTCAAACTTCAGCGTACTTAAGAATCACCTGGGGCACACTTTAAAAAAATACAGTTTTAGACCATTAAGTCATAAAACCACTGATCAATCTTAGCACCACTAAAACAGGACAACTAAACATTATATGCCTCATAATCTGATGAAAAGCACAGCACTACCTATTAAAGTACACCTAAAATACTAAACTTGAATTTTTTCAATCTTTAAATCTAATAGATTTTAGGAAATAGATACAGGGGATAGAGGAACAAGTTAACTGACACTAGAAGGAAGCAGTCAACCAAATCTAGAATTTAGGGCATTCTAAAGGACAACTGACCCCACCACTTCAATAAATCAGTGGCATGATAGGAAATGGGAGCTGTTAAGAGACTAATGGGATAAAAGAGCCAAAACAAGAGATTCAGCCTCACCATAAAATTCTCTTGCAGTAAGATGGGGTGGACCTGCAAACACTAACTTAGATATTAATGGAAATATGAATCTATCATTTGGGGACAATAATTCATAATGCAGTATCTATTCCTACATATCACCAAGAGATTCCAGTTCCAGCCACAGATCACTGCAATATACTTAGTCACAAGGGTATATATCTTGTAGAAATGAATTAACTTTGAATTCACAGCATAATGAATACTCAAAAAGTATCCAAGCACAAGTGATATTTTTTAATGTTTGAAACAAAAAATTGTATGTTAGACTCTATTTTAATAACACAATTCCTGGAAAGTGCAATAAAATTCATAGAAAATCTGAACGCTACTGAGAGTGACAATTTGCTGTAAACCATCTCTTTATTCCAGGTCCCCCAAAAGTTTTATATCCTAAGTGAATCCATTAATAACCTTTATGATAGGTAACCAATACTAGTATCAATCACCATATATACATTTTTGTGTACTTCTGAATAAAAAGAATCAACCTGCCTATTTCCTGAGCTCTACTATGGATAACTGAACTAACCATATTATTTACATTTATTTTAAATTCAAAAGCCAATACTTTTGCTTTTCATAACAATTATGCTTATAATTTCAAACCATAAAATATTTGATGACAATCTTTAATTCTAACATCTCCATTTTTATCTCCAGTAAGTTTGGTCCTTATACCAAGATCTACTTCTAAACAGCTTTCCCTAAAATCAAAATTCATGATTATGACCTATGTTTTTAAAATGGTAGAACTGAAGCAAATACAGATTTTAGCATGACTATCATATTTCAACAACAGTAATTACTATTCTGCAAAACAATGTGACCAATGATTTGGCTACCTTTCTCTTCCTGGCAATGAACACAAGATAATTTTAATGTCCCCTATTCGAACAACTATTTAAGTATTACCAATATAATTCTGCACAGCAATTGATAAAGATAAGCAAATAATAGCACCATAAAAATCATTTAAATCTGTATATATATCTATATAAATATACACAGTTACCTCTCATTTTCCATATTTAAAATTTTTCTTCCTTTACCCTCATTTCTTCTAGCTCAGGGTTTCCCAAACTGTGCTCCACAGAACTTAGTAGATGTTCCGCCAACATTCCCCTGCGATGTACGGTAGTGTTTGGGAACCATCATTTACCATAGGTGGAGGGAGGGAGGTAATAAACAGTGTTTCTCCAAATTGTCTTGAGATCCACAACTCACACTAACAAAATACAGTCTCTACGAAGTCCTTCAATGAAGTAACACAAATTTATTGTTATTACTCAAATTCATTTAGCCTTTTTTCAGGGAAACATATTGACATTTCAGGAAAACAAATGCTTCATACAGCACAAATTGGGAATCTCCACTCTAACTGATCCTGAATACCCAGGAGTGTGGTGACGATGGTGGTGCCAGATGAAAGCAGTAGAAAGAGATCCACCCCCCATGTGTCCTCTACTTCCTAATTCAAACAAACCCTACATTTACTAGCAAACTTGAGGAGGGACTGTACAACTCTGGAAAATGCCCAATAAGCAGCCTTCCCCCAAATAATAATGAAAAAAACTCTAAATACTTCACCTAAAAACATGCAGTATTGAGTACTTACTCACTGACTAATGCACCTAAATTCCAGTGAATTAAAATGTTTGTTTTTCCTTCCTTTTCCAACTTCCAATATCATTTCATTTCAGATTATAAAATATTCACAGACGTGATATACTTCTCTATCAGTCATAGTGGATTTTACACACAACCAACTGAAAATACTAAATCAACAACAGAGAAGAGGTAGGATTATAAGAGTGCTCCTCTTTAGACGCAGACAATTTTAGTTGACAGCTAAGGCAGAAAATTTAAATGCAAAAAAGCATATAAACACTTCTGGGAGTTACAGTTAAGTTCTTAGTTTGCGTCCTCAGTGAAAACTATCCACCCTGGAAAGAGTTAGATTTATTTCTACTTGAGGGCAAATTTAAGCTATTTAAAACATGGTTTCTAAGACACAACACTAACCTAGCTGAGGTCTCATAAGTCTTTCAACTTTTTCTACTTTCCACTCCTCCTTTCAACAAGTTTGCACACCCTCTAAACTGTAACAGAATATGAGAAGATATCAAAATCAGGTTTGTTCAAAATGAAAGGTTACAGTTTACAAAATTAATTTTAAAATGCATATACGAATAATTTATTTAGATACAATTTTTCTTCCAGTCTTATTACTTTTATTTTCCTTCCTTAAATAAGGAGAGCAATCTCCATTTATCAATTCTGTTGATACACAAACTCAATGTATTACTTTATTTACTTATTTATTACAATTTTAAAGCATTCTTTCATTTAACCTCAAGTGATTCATAAAAGGCTTTCTCTTAAAAAAAGTGATCTACATGGTAGACACTAACCACCCAGCACACAAGTGTATTCATTCTATTTACCTGATAAATATAAACTTTAATTGGTATAACTTAAGGCAGGGCTTCATCCACCAAGGGGGGAAAAAAATAAATAAATTCACAATGAAACTGAAAATTCACTATAGCGGGTACAATTCTACAATTAAGTTTCTGACTATTCCAAAGGTAGGTACATGTAAAAAAATCATTTTATAAGAAAATCAGTAACATACAGTGTTGTACAACAAATTTTAAGTCCAAGGTATTTCACCTCCTTTTCAAAAATCAAGTTTTATAATGGAAACATCAACTTAACCTTGACTATAGCTGTACTATTGGCATCAGTAAGCTAAAACAAAATTCTTCAACTAAGTATTTGAAATATTTACCTAAATCTTCATACCAAGGCTTCAAATTCTTAACAAAAAGTAAGAGGAGTAAATTGTCCCCAATCTTAGTACCAAAACAAAATGAAAATATAAAATTAACTGAGTAAATATGGAACACACTGGGTATAAACACACTCAGGCATAAATTTAACCATAAGTAATTTCCAATTATATTTTAATTTCTTAAAATCACTTTGACTAACAAAGTGAATTCATAATAGACTGATTAAATATTACTGAACACATATCAAGAATACAACTTTTTTTCCAATTAACAAATGCCCCTAAAGCCATTTAGATACTTTTCCACTTTAACTTCTTCATCTACAAAATGTGGGAAATTATTAACTTATCCTTTTATACTTATAAAGGTATTCTAATAATGAACATCTGTGGAATATATTGTGATGTACATGCCAAGAATGGAACTAACTGAAAACAAAATACATAGACATAATAGATGAGTAATATCCAAGCTTTAAATATAGTACTTTTACACATTATCAGTAGGCACTTTTATTTTAAAAAATTAACTGTCAATGTTAAAACAAATAATCAATTGCATTTTCAATTTTAGACTTTGAGAAATTTTTGTAGACAATCTACAACTGAATAAGAGTATGTCTGACACAATCAAACTAACTTTTGGCAGACCACTAAACTCAAGTCTCTGTATTTGATGTCTATGTCTGTTACAATGGCCAGCATATTAGTTTGCTCTTCTTTATTTAAATGTCTGCAATATCATGAAAATATATCATAAAATACCAGGCTAACAGCTACCTATCTAACTACAGAGGAATGTCAGCAAATTTTAAACTTCTAAACAAGAACACATGTAATGACAGTCTTACAGTAAGTCAAATGAAACAGCAGTTCATTTTAAAAAAAAAATTAGTCCACCTGTGATTTATAAAACACACTGCATTATCTACTCAGCAGAAACCATGATACTCAATTTGACATATCAAAGAAGGAACTTACAAAGTCACTTGATTACTGTTGGTTACTATGAAGAGGCACTCATGGTTAAGTAACAGAATTACTGTGAAAGTTTGGCATCCTGTCTGCCAGTTAAGATTTTTCAGAGGAAGGTGTAAAACCCATCATAATACATGTCCTCTTACTGTGCAATATTACACCACTATGGAAAAAAATCTTCCAAGGTTGGTAGTACCCAATTTTTGACCAGCATATTTCTTTTGTATTTCTTTACAAGCCATGCAAATCTTCACATGGTTTTATTTTCCAAAACAAATACTTCAACTTTTTTCCTAGTAGCCTAGCTACAACCCTACAAAAACAAACCTGGAGAGTGACATATGGAGGAAAAACAAGTTTAGCTAAGGACATAGTTCAAAATGTAGCTTCTAATAAGAGCATAAAACTCAAACTGACCCGAGAACAATATAGAGTTGTGAACAATCCTGAAACTACATAGTTAAAAACAGTATCATCAATGGATGATAGATCCCAAGATAGAAATCACAACTGGAAAAACAATATTTATGTAACTTATAATAAACTGGGAGTCTAGCCATTTGATTATGCTAAAGCTCTGTTAGTATGAATGTAAACTCTTCAGAAAAACACACATCCCATGAAACATATATATCATACAGTACCTTCTGGATATTAAAATCAATCAATCAATCATCCAATAAATATCAGGCATAACTTAACATGTATTTTAAACGGTCTAAAATCCAAATGGTTCAAACTGATTACCAGAAAACCAGGACATGTATTAACAGTATTCCCCTCAATATTATAAATGAAAATGAGCAAATAAGTATCACCATAAATAAAAAATTTTCTACTTCTCACCACATTACTAAATCAACAATTTTGAAGGTTAATTTTGTTTTACTTTGTGTTTTGTTTCAGTCTTTTATTTTAAAATGCACTCTGACACATGCCATCACACCCTCACAAGAGATAACAACTAACCATATTTAATATTTTCTAGACTTCTGTGTAACTCAGTAACTACTCACAAAGTTCTGCAAACTCTTCAGCTTCAAGCCTGAAGTCAATCTAAGATAGCCAACAGAAAGTACACCTGTGCAATTACTGCATTTCCTATTCCAGAATGCTGAACATAACACAGAATATGTACATCTGGATATTGCATTTGGAGCAATGATAAATGCCAAACTCAAATTATGTAGAAGCCACATTACCTAAAAGGCCATCCTATAACATCATTATTAAAAAGCAATAAATATGAAGAGCATTATTTTAGTTTTAAATAACAAACACCAACCAAAGAGCCTTTATGGGTAAGTAAAATAAATATTAAAAATAAAAGATGACCTCATAAGAAATTACAATATAAAAATATTCCTAGGAGAAAAACTGAGAAAAAATTAAGGCTGAATCACAAAATATATATCTAAACTGTATCACATGCCAACTAAATAAGAAATTTACTTTGTCAAATAAATAGTCAAAATAGAAGGGGAAGAATGAAAGAAAATCCAAATCAAAGTATTCTATTTTGTAGTATCCCTAATTTTCCTAAATAGATAACAATCCTATTAAAGCTTTGTAAGTCATTCAAAAAATTCAAAAAAAAATATTTATATATATATTTATATATATATATATTTTAAAAACAATCCTGGTCACTTAAGGCACCAACATGCTATGCTATGCAGAAATATTCTACTGAAAAACTACTCAGTGACACGGTTCCACACAGAGGTTTCATTTTTTTAAAAAATCTTAAAGTCAGAATTTTAAAAGGCAAAGGAGTTTCCAAAACAAAGAAAAAAATTTCCCAAGGGATACAAAGTTTCATTAACTATCTTAACTCTTACTAAGCATCACCCTTCTGCCCCTCTGTGGATATCAGACAATCAATAACAATGTCACCAAAGAATGTTTACCAAGATGGGGGTGGGGTGTCACCTGTAATGATTCTGTATGAAAAATGTAAACAATCCTAAAATAGGTGAGGAAAACTTTCACCTTATTATAATCTCACTTTACGGATAATGTTTCTCAGACTGAAATTAACAGAAGTTTAGACTGGTGTGCAAGGTTTGTTTCTTGTTTGGGGATTTTTTTTTCTTTTTGCTGAAACAAATCTCCCCATAAGTCCCTTATTCCCAAACACTGCTGGAAGAGTCACTACTACTCACCGCAAGTAATACTGTTTTAAAGCAAAGGCAGCGTTAGAACAACTTCTGGGAAAGTTGAACTCTTCAACAATTTCTCCCCACTGATTCTTCTCAGAAACCTGTTAAAAACACAGCCACACTTGTCTGAACGTGCACAATTCAAGAAAACTCTAACCTAACTCTGAAATAAATACCCATTCTACAGAGATCTGCAGATACCTCAGGCATCAGTGGGTGATTCGGCTCGATCCGTAAGAGTAACTAAGCAAGGGCTGCTTGAATCACCGTGTTTTCACCAGAGAGCCCAGTATTTAAGAGCACTTGTTTTGTTTGGGGGGGCGGGGGGGGTTGGTGGGTTTTTTGTTTTTGAAGCCCGGACAATAACCAATCGCAAGTCCCTCTGTCGCCCCCTTTTAAATCTCAACGCGGTCCGTTTACACTAAAAAAAAAAAGTTCAAAAGGATCAATACTGTTCCGGAGAGCGACGTCCGCAGGTTCTGGGGGGGTCGGGGCCGGGGCCGATTCCGATCCCTCTCCCAGATCTATCCATCTCCATAGGCCCTTCTTTGAGGCCTACAGCTTCTGCCTAGCCTTGAAGCCTAAGATGGCTATTTGGAGACAGGTCCTGGTTTCTTTTGTTAGCTGTATAAACCGAGAGCGAAGGGGCCGAGGCTGTGCCCCCGGCTGCCGGGATCATTTCGCAGCCGATTATCGATGTTAAACCTGCCCGCGCTAATTTTGAGTTGCACGAAAACTGCTCTCAGAGTCTGTGTGTCTCTGTGTCTCCGCCTGTGCTAGAGCGGCAGCGGCGGCAGAGCTGACTCGCGAGCGAGCGGGCGGGCGCGGGCGCGGGGCGGGCGCGGGGCTCGGGCGGGCGCCCCGCACGCCCGCACTCCCCGCCGCGGCGCTCAGACCCCGCCGGGCCGGCCGGGCACCGGGCAGGGCGCGAGCCGGCGCCGGGCCGCCCGCCCGCCGAGCCCCGCGCCCGCCGCGCGCACGCGAGCCACCAGGCCAAAAACAGCCCCGCCGCCGTCCGCCTCCGTGCCACCGGCTGGGAGCGAAAAGAACGCCTCTGGCCCCCGCGGGCCACCCCCCCGGCCCCGAGCGCCCACTCCGGGGTCAAAGGAGACTTTTTGGAGGAGACCAGTGAGAGGGAAATACAAATTAAAACTTCCACTCACCTTCGCAAATCCGCCTAAAGTAGTGACTCTGGTGTAGAGACCGTGAAGATCCAGCTCCTTCCCACCCACCGCAGGGATTTTTTTAAAAGGCGACCTGCGGGAGAGAGAAAGCCCCGCACTTGTCAGCCGGGACCCCGCGGCGGCCCGGGCGGGAGAGCCCCGTTCGCCCCGGCTCGCCCCGGCGCTGCCCCCCCGGTTCTGCTCTCACCCTCTGCTGTGGTGGAACTGCCGCAGCTCGTCCAGGAAAGCGAGTCCCTTTCTCCGCTCGTCCGGAGGCGCCTTCCCCGTCGAGTTTGCCATTATTTTTTCGAAGGAGGTTTTTAAAAAACCCAGATCGGTGTTTTAAAAGCGCCCCCCGCTCCCTGCGCTTCCTACCAGAGCCCGGAGCCCATTCCTCGGCCGGCGGCGGCGGGGCTCAGTCATGGGCCGGCGGTGGCGGCGGCGGCGGCGGCGGCGGCGGCGGCGGCGGCGCAGGGAGGGAGGGAGGGAGGGAGGGGGAGGAGGAGGAGGAGGGGAAGGAGGGAGCAGGAGGCCAAGGGGAGAGGAGGGAAGGAGGGAGGGGAATTTCTAAAAAAGTTTAAAGAAATCGGAGCGAAACTAGAGGGGCAGGCGACTGCCGGATCCGCGCGAAGCCGCGGGGCGAGCGCGGCCCCCACCCCTTCCTTCCCTCCCTCCCGCGGCCCGGCTCTCGCCCGCCTCTCAGCGCCGCCGGCCCAGGCGGCTCGGCCCGGGGACGCGATTCAACATGGTGCTGCTGCCGGGGGCGCGCGAGCGGGCGAGGGGAAAGGCGAGCCGACGGTGAGGGGCCGGGGCGGCCGGAGGCCCGAGAGTTTCGGCGGCGGCGGCGGCGGCGGCGGCGGCGGCGGCGGCGGGGCTGGGGCAGGCGGGGCTGGGGGTGGGGAGGGGGAGGTCTGTGTGGTGGTTTGTGGAAAGCGGGGTGACAGCGTGTATTCCGGCCGCAGCTCCGCGGGGCCCTCGCACACATTCACGCGCGGCCTCGCGGCCGGGGCGTCCCCGGGCAGAAGGCACCGGCGGCAGCAGAGCCGCTGCGCGCCGGCTGCCCGCTTCCCTCCCCGCCAGCCTCCCTCTCTGCCGCCTCCGGCGCCGCCGCCACGGCCGGGCAGCCAGCGCCGCACAGCGACCCCCGAGGGCCGGCCGCGGCACTGCGCCGGGCTCCACACCGCCCCGGCAGCTCCTCGCGGGGAACAATAGACTCGGCTCGCCGGGCTTAGGGTTCATCTGCAATGTGCCGCACATTTCACACGCACACAAAGCCGGCGGAAAGGGGGGAGGCGCGGGGAAACGGCCACTACCGGTTGTTCCAGGGTTAGGGGTGGAGGCGATGTTCGCGTCCCCGGCCCGGCTGTTGGAAGGGTCGCCTCGGAATCCCCGCCCGCCCGACAGAACCGGTGTGGCGCTCGGGAGGGAAAGGAATCCCAGAGGGGCAGCTCCTCACGCTACGCATCATTCACTGATCGGAATAAAGTCAATCTGTCACCTTTTTTTTTTTTTCTTTTAAGGTCTAAAAGAATCGGCTTTTCTGAGCCTTGTGCTAGTATTTGGGGGCCTGGTTAGCACATTTTCCATGAATTATCCACGAACTAACTTTAGCAAACTATAAATTAAATACAATGTGAACTGCCTGTCCTAGTTCTGTGGAAATACAGTCATGCTCTTAATTCATCTTGACTTTCGTTGGTTTCACTTCTCAGACAAGATTATTATGTTGAGTTATGCAAACAGTAATTAAACTGGTTGGGAAGCAATCTTTTGAACTTTGACGATAATAATTAACGTTTATATTTTTATATTAAGGTATCTTAAAGATAGTGCGCTTAAAACAAATATTGAATAAAACCTTATGTTTTTGCTTTCTCTCGTGTCTTAAATGCGATATTTTTGAAGCTTAAAATAGGCTGTTTAAATGGGAGACGCAACATCTCAACAAATATTACCACAAGTTTGCATCTACAAGAGGTGCTGCAGTCAGCCCTTTGCTACAAATGTTAATTAAGCTTCACGAGATGTGAAACGTATCATTATTCCCATTTCCGCGATGGCCACTACGGGCAAAGTCACCAACACCCAAGGTCACAGGCTAGTAAAGGTCTGGCTGGGTTATTTCAGGTAGTGATTCCATTTATTTGGTGGTGAAAAGAATTATGTAATACAGTCCGGCATGCTTCCGGTGCTCACTCTAGGAAACGGATTTCTTTCCCAAGTAAAGTTTGTCTCTTAAATGCGGTCGGAATAAGGCTGTGGCTAGGAAGTTCCTGACACCCAAGGGCCACTAAGTGTCTCGGAAGCCTGTGAGGGGCGGAGACCCAGCCGGGGGAGTGGAGGAGCGAGGCCGGGGCCGGAGGCGAGGGGGGGCGGGGCAGGAGGGAGACCAGTTCATCTGTCCCTTCCCCCACCGGTCCTCCTAGGGGTGGTGGAGATGTGGGCCGCAGAGCCGCGAGGCCCGAGCTGTGCGGATTCCCTAAACGCCGCACTTGCGCACAGCCCCTTACGTAACTGTCAGCGCCGGGGATTCCCTAGAGGGGGTCATTCTATTCAACCATTACACACACCCCGAGCTCCTGCCTCCGCGCCGCAGCCGCCGCCGCCACCGCCTCACAAAATGGCGGCGCCCATACAGGAGACAGCGGCCACCTCCTCCGCCCCATTTTGTGGGAGGCGAGAGATCTGTCAACATGGAATGCCTCCGCTGAGGATGCGTCCGAGTTTGGAAATCCTGCTTAAGGGATGGAGCCGAGGGGATCTCCTTCGACGGAGAATGTCAGCGACTTGTAGCACCTCCACGCTTTTTCCCTTTTTCCATTTTCCCGAAGGATGCGCCCGAAACTGCCGGGGGACTTGTAACTAAGGAGAGAAGGGAAAACTGCGGCTGACTGCTCCGGGGACTTGCCGCGGCGCCTTGGTGGCTTTGGTTGCTCTTCCACGTTCCCGGCAGCTGACAGCGATCTCCCCGAGGGTCGCCTGGGCCGCCCGGCCCGCTCCGAGGGAAAGGGGACCGGGCGACGTGAAGCGGCGGCGGTGGCTTCCGCCGCGTCACTTATGCAGCGAGACTTTTCGGTAGTTTTTAAATGCCAGAGTCCACAGCCCCGCCGGGACCCCTCGCCTGAGTCGTAGGCATCGGGCGCCCCGGACGCCTCTGCTCCGGGGCCTCGCGGTCGGCCTGAGCCGGGTGCCCGGTTTCCCGGAGCGGGCGGTCCTCGCGGTTGCCCGCAGCGCGGGCGCGCCGGGTGGTCGCCGTCGGGACCCGGGCCCTGGATGGTGCTACTGGGGCAGGAGTGGGAACGAAGGCACGTACACTGAAATTTAAGTCGTCCGAGTCGGGACCTAGGGTTGTATATTTTAACCATGTCTCAGGTTAAACGTTAGAATACCTTTTCTAGTATCCAGCTCTGCAGTGGGCAAATCTGGTTGCCTTATTTCTCATTCGAAGGGCAGAATGGAGGGATGACATTTTATATTTTTGTTTTTCAAGGGGAGGTTGCCACTTTTGAGCCACTGACTGCTTGCTGTCAATGTATGTTTATGTGTATACACACGTGTGTATACAATAATGTGTTTTGCTTTGCAGTACAGATAGAAAAGGCTAAAGACCTGGAGTGTGATTCTAACGTTTTAATGCCTTTTTTATTAACATTTAAAATGTGATGTATAACGGGACAGTCGACTCTGAGAAAAAAGGAGACGCTGTCGTCTTCAAAATGGAGTCCTAAAGCATATCTGATGGATAGAATTTAAAATCAGAACACTTTGGATATGCTCTAGTCAGAGAAAACAAAAACATAAAACTTGATGTTTATCCGGTTACAACATGGTTCGATTTCCCCAAGGCTAGAAAAATGTAAGGCCAAAGTAAGCTATTAACGGCATTTGCTTGTAAGAGGAATGTAAAGTTTTAAGAAAAGAGGAGATTCGTTTTATGAAACTTAAGTATGCATTACACGAATAGTTTATTCCAATTTTTTTTTCCAGTTACTGCAGTCATTTGTATTTTGCGTGCCATTTTTTTGAGGTGTTTTGTTTATGTTGATTTTGACCCTCATATTCCCTCTGTAGTGCAAAACTGCATCTTTCTGCAGGCTGTGCCTCAGTAAGTTCCATGCCACATCCCCTGCTGCACCAGCTTGCTACTCCTGGCGCATGCATTACCAAGATATAGTTTCTGGTGCTGTCTATTCCTACTGATGTTCTTTAAATTTAATAAATTTGGATACCACTACTCAGTCTGTATCTCTTGCAAGAATACCCTATCTTAATACCCAAGTACCCAGAGAAAAAATTTTTAATGGGATTGCACTAATAGTAACCCTAGTGCGTAGCATTACATTTCTCTGTACCGTATTGCATTTCCTATAGTGGGCAGCATAGAGCAGGTTGGATCCTGAAAAAGAAATTGCTAGAGGTCTGTGGCAGTTTTACAATAGATATTCTCTAATCGGATAAGATACAAATAAAATGTAGTTCATAGTTTTCAAGCATTAATGGAAAATAGTCCTATAAAAATTACGGATAATAGTGGAAATGTCGAAACTCAGTGTAGTTTACTGTTCTGATGAGAAATGTTGACAGACAAAGCCCTTTTGATGTGAAAAAATGCAAAGTTGTTTTTAATAGTAACTGCAAACCCTGAGCACCATAATTAGAGGTTTCTGTTATTTTATACGAAATCTGTGATCCTTATCAGTTTTAGTATTATCAGTTTTAGTATTATTTAGAAATTGTGAGGTTTAAAATTCCCTCATTTAAGTAGCTTTAAAAAACTATGCCAAATTTCAAATCAAGCATGTCAGATATGATTACAACAGCTGAAATAACTTAATTGAGAAATTGGTATGTTGATTCATTGGATTAATTTTGGATTTTAGGTTACTCCCAGGTTTAAAAGAATTGGTTGAAGAAGCCTATTGAACTTAAGTTTATATTTCATTAAAGATGATCTTAGGAAAGGAACTGTTGGTAAGATGTGAGAACGCTTTCACCACTTGCTGCTCTAAGGCTGTGTCTACTGCTGTACTTTTTTATGTGGACTAACTTGTCTTATTTGAACATTTGATTACAGTACCAAATAGTAGATGTGGACTTTCCTTCAAATGACTAAAGGAGTACTGGTAATAAGCTTTTAAAAGATGAGGTAATAGTTTATTCTGCTGCAGATTAGGGTAATTGTAATGTAGATATTGAATGTAGATATGAATCTGCTATTGACAGATTACTGAATGATGTATCCTTGTAGGGTCTGGTGTTTAGAGGATTTTTTTTTTTTTAACATCTTTATTGGGGTATAATTGCTTTACAATGGTGTGTTAGTTTCTGCTTTATAACAAAGTGAATCAGTTATACATATACATATGTTCCCATATCTCTTCCCTTTTGCGGATTTTTTGTAGTTGTTTCTTTTCAATATATATTAGAGGTTATGCTTTGTACGTAAATTCAGTGCAATTTACTTAAAAAAACGAAAGTGATAATTTTCAACTAAAAAAGACTTTTTAATAAGACATAATAGCTAGAAAATTAAATTTTAGCCAATTATAATATTCTTTGGAGAGGCAGTCCCAAATGTGCTTTTTGAGGGAGTTGGTCTCTATTGGTTGTTTAGGTCAATTATCTAATCTTGAATTTTTAAAATTGTTAAGGTGTTCGTTTGTGTGTTCTTATTTATTTCATCTATTGTGATCACTGAAAGGAAAAGTAGACCCCAAACTGTGCTTATTATAGTATCATCACCATTTATAGTAGTTTAGCACTTTGTTTATGGTATTTAGTAACTTCTGAAAACTAGAAGAGCGTAAATACTAAACCAAAGAAATATTTGTTTATTTTTATCAATGCAGATTACTAAATCATCGAGTAAATATTTGTTGAATGCCTACCTTGGGCAAAAGGTGAGGGAAGAGAAATTGACTTGGCCCTCAAGGAAACCTCCAGTAGTAGGTTTTCCTTAACTGTACCTTTAAAAGATTATGTTGAAATGTTCAGACCATAGAGTTCTTTATTTATAATACTTAAGCAGGATGTTTAGCACTGAATTACGTTCAAAATTCTGTTTAGAATATAAACAGTTGAATATAATTGTGTACAAAACAGCATCACATTTGTTAGGATCGATGTTAGGATTAGTAGTATTCAAAGTGGTAAAACTGTTAACAGCGTTTAAATCACATTCTTTGAAAATTCAGATCCACAAAAAACATGATTCCAATAGTCAAATTTAATTATGGGAAAGACGAGGGGATGTTCAGTGAATGTAAAAAATACACTGCTGAGCAAACAGGAATTGTTTTAATGAGTTTTGATTTTCTGTTTCAATTTTTTGGTACATTGACTCTTCTGACATTGGACTTTGCTATTAATTAAAAAAAATTAAACCCCAAAAACACATTAATTCTGTATTTAATGCAGATTTAATTCTTGACTAGCTGTAAAGCTTAAGGAGTTGGCAGTCTTGTTGGTGAAACAATAAAATAGGAAATAAGCTGAAATGCAAAACTATGTAATAATTAGGTTCCATTAAAGTATATACAGTTTTTCCTTCATAACTATAGGAGTCAGAGTAGTATTAACTTAATCGTTTAATTTATTTAGCTTTGGTTTTTCTCTGAAAACATATCACAAACTATTCATGTACAGCATCAAAACTGAAAACCACCAGGGCCAGGGTAAATTGTTGAGGCTTATTGCTAAACATCAAGGGAAATTCTAACCAATAGTTCAGTGGCAACAATTTTTTTAAAGTGCCATGGTTCTTTGACATAATATGTAGTATGTAGAACTCAAAAGAATTCTCATTATCATTGTGTTTTAATGTACATGAGAAATACTTATAAACCGTTCTTCAGGGGTACAGAATAACTGACAATATTTTGCAGTTAGCTGCAATGCTTCCAGATGTTTAAAACAAAGATGAAAATTTTAAGAGTATTATGCTACATTTTTAAAACCAAATTTCCGTCTTATTAACAGTACTAATGTTAATAACAGCCATTAGTGATTACTGATAGCCTAAATAAATAGGAAATTAGGTCCTGTTCTAATATCTATTCATTTTAACCGCATTTAAAGACAGATTTTCTCAGGGTTAATCAGCAGCTAAATGGTGGTCTTCCTGTTCCTCTGGAAACAGAAAAGAAGCTTCCCTCTTTAGGGTATGCAGGAATCTGCGCTCTTCCCACTGAACTAAATCCATCCTTCACACTGTCGTTTGCTTACCTCAGTTATTTTTTCTGATGCATTAAAGCAGGGGGCCACCAAAAATAGGAGTAGTACTATCAGGAATACACCGCCCTGGGTGGGTTTGTGCTCACAGCTGATAACTCTCCTTCCTACCCTATCTTTGTTCTCTGTGTCAATTTCTAAAGAGTCTTGAAATAATAGTATATTCCCAATTAGATAAGAGAGTTAACTTGTGGGCTATCGATAGTGTTCAAGGAGTCCGCAATCCCTGTGAAACAAGATGTGTTTATTGCATTTTTTTAGGGAGAAGGTCTCAGCAGGCATGGGCATCTTAAAGGACCCTGTGATATTCGAAAAATTAAAGCTCTATTTTCTAAAGACAGGTAGTAAGTTTAGAGGATCACCTCAGCAGGGGCTGGTTTTTATTTTGTGTGTGTTGGCGTCTAGAGAAAGGCATTTTGAAAGTTTAGTTAAGGAATGTTTTAGTTCATCAAATTGTAAGAATTACAGCAAACAAGCAAAAATCTATTTCTAAAGAACTACAGTAGATTTTTAAAGAAAGTTTAAATGCTTTTAATCATTTTTCAGTTTGTCCTCTATTGAAAATGTATGGATAAGGGATTAAATTTATTCAAAATAGGCCCCTACTATAATTCTTCAACTAACTAATTGAGAATACCTGTGGATATATATGAATTTATTACCATTGTGAGCATGGTAGTATGTGCTTAGTGGTCATGGGTGACATTGGTCAGAATCTTTCCAATGATATAGCCAGAATCTTTCCAATGATCTTTCCAAAGATACTGCCATCTTCCTGTTTTCCTTTGTGCTTACTTGCTGTGTTGCTCTTTGCTGCAGTTTCTGAGGAATGAACCTAGGAGTTGGCCCAGACCTTGCTTTTGTAGAGATCTTTCATCGGGGCTACTTTATCCCACAGCAGGTTCTTTTAGCTTGTCTGAGGGCCCAATGTATGTTAATTGGAATTTAAGGCTACTAACCGCAGATTGCAGTTCAGCGTAACCTTTTTAAAAAAGGCTAAACTACTTCAGCCCTAAGTTATGCATACTCCAAATTGCTCAATGGATATTATAATATGTTAATTATTTCTTTGCCTGTTTTTGGTATGTAGATCATTGTATGCATACTTATTCAAAGTCCACAATTCCATGCATTGTCTTTGAGAGAGGGGGAAGGTTATTGCCCCACCCCATGTTTTACATATACATATACGTTACGACTTTGGCCCACTCCCTACTGAACCAGAGAGACAGAGCATATTTGAAAGAAAACATGTGCTTTACTCAGACTCCAGTAATTAGGCCGATGCAGTTGATTTATGTCATACATTGAGGTCATTCTTAAAAGGTAAACGTCTTACAGTAAGTCTCCTGGCTCACAAATCAGTGCTTTTTCTACTAAACATCCTTTCTGTCTTGCTAATAAAATCCAATTTACAGAATCATAATTGCTAAGCAAATATGCATAAAACCATAAATTTATCCGAATCACTTATTATTTAAAGAGTAGTGTATAAAAGTTTAAACAGAATTCGTTGATCAGTGAAAGTGACAGAAAATAAGCAAAATCAAACTGGAATTACGGTAGAATAAGCTAAAAGGCCTTTCTTTAGGGAATTATTGGGAAAAGTGAGCTCAAACATAAGGTCTCGGACTTCTTAGGCAACACTTTATCTTAAATTAGAATCTACAGGAACTCCCCTTATCACTTAGACTTTCTTTGCCAATGAACACTACTTGTTTAGTAACCAGGTAAGAACATTTGTAATGAGTCTTTTAAAGCTACAACTTATATAACATATTTATAAATATTGCTGCTATACATACACTAACATTTTTAGCCTCACTACAATACCTTGTACAATTTTATAACTGCTAAATGCCCTATAAAAGGCTATCAGCCCATTGTCAACTGAAAAAAAAAAACAAATGCACAACATAAAAGTTGAAAATTATGTTTTATTTGGTGGACTTGCTGAGGACTTAAGCCCAGGAGACAGCCTCTCAGCTTCTGAGGGACTGTTCCAAAGGGGAAACGGAGAAGCCAGAATATATAGGAGTTTTTGCAACAAAAAGCAGGTAGTCTGAACGTCAAAAGATTACTGTTAATTAAAGAAAATTGTACCAGACATCTCAAGTTAATGAATTTAGTACTTTTCTATGTATGGGAAGATGCGAGAGTCTGGGCTCACTGAAATCATTCCTTTGATAATACACCTTAACTATCTAGGGCTAGTATTCTGTTTTTCTCCAGTCCCTTCAAGGTGCACAGTCAGGGGTGGCTGCAGTGCCTAATGGCTTGATGGCCGCAACATCCTTTGTTTACTGACAGGACATTTTTCATGTACACCGTGTAGATAGAGCCTAGCTCTCAGTCTGGTGCAGCTTGGCATCTTTTTGACATAGCTTGAATTGCCAGGAACATAGGGGCATCGTTCCTTGCCAGTGAGAGTACACATCCTTTCTTTGCTGGCTAAGGTGAAATCTGAGCTATTGGATTCTATTGTATATGACCTTAGTGCAATGGCCATCACTCAGTGAGCAGAGTTGAGAAGTAGTCTTATTGTTACCTTATTTTAATAATTTTTTATCTTTCTGAGATTATATATAACCTCACTTGGGAATAATATTTCTCTAAACCACTGTGCTTCACAGATGTTGTGACTATTTTCCCCTGGGAAATACTGGAAGATACAAAGCCAGGGCAAATGTGTATTGACCGTGAGTGTGAGTAAGCTTGACAATGAAATCAGTATCTTTGCAAGTTATCATACTCCTTTTCTTAAACTCACAGATTAAAGCTGGAGGTTTACACAAAATCAGAGAGCCAGATAGCATTTTTTTATCAGCCTAGAATAAGCAGCTCATTTCCCATCAACATAGTACAAAAACTAAGGGACATCAGTTGCTAAATATAAGGAAAGGACCTGCATATTTTCCCACAAATTTTATTGTGATAAACCAGTGCTATACTCTGAACATTAAAGGAGGTTTTTACCTCTAGTTGTCCAAACATGGCACATATTATTCAGGTAAAAGACACTGGTATCAAAGGAGTTTCTCCCTTAGTGTTTTGTGGTAATTGAGAACAAACAGCATTTAAGGAATGTATTATTATTGTATTTTTTGAGTTTCCAAAGCCAAGAATATAAGAGCAATACCTAGGTACAGGTCCATTGTTTTTAGTAAAGTTAGTTTCACTTAGTCTGGTAATAGATGTCCCTCAATTTATAATTGAGGCAATAATCAAGCCAGAAAGTTCAGGAAGGGTAGTGTAGCAAGTAGCAACCCTCACCGTGCTTGCTCAGTCATGCACCTGTCATTCTAGTGGTGGTCATTTGCCAGTCTTCTTCGGTGAAAGGGAAATGAGCAGTCCTGGTTTCTCTTGTGTTGACGGACAGGTCTCAAGTAAAGATTTATTTTCCAAGAAAAGTGATTAAATAGGTTCCTTGCAGAAAGATTTTCAGAGCAGAAAACCTGCCTTAGAAGTTTTGTAGTCTTTGGACCCAGTTCAGAAGTGGCCAGGACCAAACCTCAAAGCATAAAAGCAAAAGTTGGGCTGTACTTAAAGGAGACAAATTATAATCCAGTTAAGAACCATCAGATGAAGTCAGAGGCAAGATCTCCCTATTGACAGGAAATAATCACTAAAACATATTCTTATGAACAACACATATATAAAATTAACCTGAATATTTGCAGAGGGCTCGCAAGGGGGATGAATTTTATTTATGTATTTAATCATTCATTCATTCATTCATTCATTCAATTTTTAAATTTAGTTTGCTGCCCGATCTTGAAAAAGAGTAACATCTGAATGAGTTAGCAGAGGAAACCAGTTGGTTAATAAAGATAAGAACAACGATGCCTTGAATGAGAAATCACCACAGCTTTACTTTAGTGAGAATAACATTTTGTAATAGCCACAGCTGAAGAGACTCTAAGGCTGCTAGATAGCTTAGCCCCTCCAGAAGTGAGGAAACCTTTATTGTTTTTGCAGTTGTCTACAAGAACTACCCGAAAGCTTGAGCAGAATCAGTAAGTTAATGACTTTTGAGAAGTAAAAGTACAATCTCAGGTGAGGATAACACTTTCTGCCACCTAGGGAAAATATGGAGAAAGCAAAATTTTACTACCTGGTGTTAAAAAGAGACTGCATATCCAGAGACCAATTTATTTTTTTTCTGAGCTGCCAGTTCCCTCTTCAATATTATATGCAAGTGTTGTTTTAGTCACAGCACCTGTTACTAATTTAAACAAGATGAGAGAGCGAAAACTCTTCCTTTAAAGAAGAAATCATACATAACCAGATGTGTGTATGTGACCATATATTTTCAAGAAAAGGAATGTGCCAATGATTTTCTTCCTCGGCTTAAATAAATTTGCAAAGAAACTTTCAGAAATCAGAATGCTATTTTAAATATTATTAACAAGGCCACAAATTATTATTACTTTCAGAAATCAGAATGCTATTTTAAATATTATTAACAAGGCCACAAATTATTAAATCAGACAATCAGAATTACAGACTTTAATTAAAAGTTATGTTATTTTCAAAGTATATAGCAACACTGAATCCGGGTTCTGACAGTACTATTTTTTAAAAAATAGTATTTGTAAAGGCAATTTTATGATATAGAATAGAATTCTACCTGCTTTTCTGCAGCTATAAGGAAGAGGGTACATTTTCCCATTTGAATCTTGCTAAGATTCTTTTATTAAACCAGCAGTTAGAAGTGCCTAAATACCGGAATTCCATTAGCTAGATCAAGAGAGAAGATCAGTTACAAACTTAAAATTCAGAAGAGGGCAGAAAGATAATGAATGTTAGCAATATGGAGAATTAATGTCCATATTGGACATTACATGGAGCATGTAATGTCTTGCCTGTACATGTAATCAAGAATATAAGTAAAGCTTATTGCAGTTTAAGTTATGTTTGTTTGAAACAGTCTAAACAGTGTATTCACCGAACACAGATTTTGGTAAAATGATTATGTATTTAAATCACCTGTTCTTTAAATTGTATGGATATTTTTAGTCTTTATAGACCATAGTTTACAGTTACAGATAGTTTTCCATGGTCTGGGAAAGCTATTCTGTTTGTTATTCTCCCTCCTACCTCTTAACCCCATCCCTCAAATTATTTTTATAATTCCCAAGAATTTGTAAACTTACTCTTTCATGTATTTTCTGAAAATGTGAAAAGTGTTAAAAGTTTGTGTTTTCAGTGCCTTAGGAAATATATAGGAATACATTTTTTAAACTGTGTGCCCAAATCAGCATTTTCTAAAGTGCCGTGATCTGTTTATAGGTGCTAGGTGATAAAGGATGCAATTACATAATTTTGTGAAATGCCAAGTTAAGTTAAATTTTTTTCTGTAAGACTTCTTAGGGCCTTCTGTATCCTCCTATGTTATCCTCTATGTATATCCCATTTTCTAAATGTACTTGGCCTTCTGATAGGATAGTCCCATGGGAAATATGGGAAAGTGCTGGTCTAAACATTGCTAAAAACTGAATACATATGTCTAAAACAAAAGGTGCCTAATCCTTCACTAGAGTGTGAGCTCTTTCAGGGCAAGGACCCCTACCTATTCTTTGTAATCCCATATTGCATATAACCAATATAATGCTTAGTATATATTATTGAATAAGTTAATATACATCTAGTAACTTGAAAGTTTGTTTTTAAAGGCAAGCCTAATTAAGCTTCTAATTTGCTAAAGTTAATTATTATAAAATAACTGGTGTATTTTATTGTGTCTTATTTTTTTCCTCTCCATACTTAGAAGAATTAGAATATTTTTAAATGGTTTATTTTGTAGTTTTATATTTAGGATGGTGACCAGCTATTTTTATCTCTGTTGAAGAGATGTAGACCTAACCACATACTAGATCTGTTAATAAACCATGAAGCACTTCAAAATTGCTAGGTACAGAAATCAGAGAATTCACTGGTACCTTCATTTCATTTCACCCTAACATTCCTCTGGGAATCTAAAACTTTTTTCATATCCTCCTTCTTCACTCTTCACTCTTCACTCGTACCTCCCAAGAAGACAATTTGTCGATGTTCCCATTTCTTTTTGGAGTCCATATAATTTCCCAGAATTCATGGAATCCCCTGATCCATTTACTGTTGCTTCATATTATATATCTTCTACCAGTGTTTTCCCACAGGTTTCCTGCCTCATCTACCAGAGGCTCCTTGGGGTTCTTGAGGATTTTCTGGATGTACTAAAAAGTGTTAAGTACACATATAGCAAAATGAAGGGACTTCATCACTGTGCAGGTAGTAATAGATCCTCAGACCACTGAAGGAAGGATGTTTTGGAGACTCTCAGTTACAAAGAATGATGCATATTTATAGGAATCCAGTGAACTTTGCCACCTTTCGTATTAGGAGAAAGGGAAATTTGGGGGTTCCTTGGAGATTTAGGGGCTTTTAAGGCCCTCAAAGACTTTTGTAGATTTCAGTTAGATATTTAATTGCTATTAAAGACCATAGCCATAATATGATATCAGGAGCAAATAGGTAAAGGAAAAATATATGAACAAATTCTTTGAATTAAAAAAAAAGGAAAGAATACTCTTATCTAATCATTAACTCACTTTTAAGATAGACACATGCAAAACATACGTTTTCTCAATTTGATTATGCTTTTTAGAGGACCCTTAATAGTGTGAAATTTGTATTTTGACAGTTTAGGTACCTTTTTGCAGAATTTTGTAAGAATTTCCTGTGTGAGAGAGACTGATACAGGAGTATTCCTGATAAAAATTAGATTTCCCTCCTTGAAGTCCTTTTGAAATAGGAAATATTCATAGAGTAGCATAAATGAATGTCTTATCTTGTAAATAACAGGAGAGTCCCTTTAGACCAGATGTTTTGTTGCTCTTTTTTTCTTTTATCTCCATTCAAACTACCACTGATGGAAAACTATCATCCAGGCAAGGAGAAGTGCTAAGTTAGGAAGCTGTTTGAAGAAGGTACAGGGCCTCCCTTAAAGTTTTGGAGTTCATGAGTGATGGGAGGGAAGAGTGGACAAAGAATTCTACTACAATATGATCAAGGAGTTTGATGGAGGTGTTGGCTGTGCCTGGAGAAGTCTGGGAGCTTTATGGAATAGGGAATATTTGAGTGCATCTTAAAATAAGAATGTTCATAGTTGTTGGTGGGGAAGGCTTAGAGGCATGAAAGCGTGTGGCATGTTTGGGGGATGGTGACTAGCCCACTGTGAATGAGTCCATTTTGCAGGGGTGACGGTGAAAAGGAATAGAGGCCAGAAAGCTATATTGAGGCCAGTCTGGGAGAGGCATCTATGACATTAAAGACTTTGGACTTTTTCCCTGAAAGCTGTTATTCTCAGCCATTTTTCTTTTGTCACATAAATGATAGATGTACATGTATACAAGGATATGTACAATTCCTAGGCCCTAGCTTTTTGTACAGTCATTTCCATCCCATTCAAGCATATGAGAATACAAGAAAGGAAATTATTATAATTACAGACAGATACAGATTTGACTTTTTAAACATATGTTTGACTTTATTACTGTGCACAACTGGTAAAAACAGTTGTCTTGACATAGGTTGAGAACAGGAGGAATGTAGATAAACTATCACAACATAATAGGAGACTGGAAGTGAGGGCTTCATTAACAGAGAGGAGAGAGGATGGATTCAAGAAATAGTGCGAAAGTAAATTGTGAGGACTAGATTAATTTCCAAGACACACACACACACACACACACACACACACACACACTACTTATCTACTACGCCACACTTGCTTCCACACTGCTATGACCATTACTTCACCCCTGTTCTCCCTTAAAACAGGACATTTTCCTGTAGCTGTTTTAAATGGGGTCATGCCTCTTTGAAACGGCTGCTTAAAAACACGTTTTTTTAAGTGAACAAGTATTCAACAAATATCCTGGCCCATATTCCTTATCCTTGATCATCTCATCCTTCTCTCCACCTCTGAATTTAAAAGATAAAGTACACCTTAGAGAAGTGATGATGAGTATCTGTTGCACACATACTTGGTTAAATCAAAAAGCACAACATTTTAGGCATCTTCACAATGTCTTTTGAATCAAAATGAATACTTCAGAATGTCATGTACTTCAGTTACCTTCTCTTTTCCAAACACATTAGTACTGATTTTTTTTTCTTCCTTATTCAGAGGCCCATTTTTCATCTGGATTCTCCTAATATCCCCTTTATAGACTTATTCCAGCTCTGTGTTGTCTTTCAAGGATGCAACACCTGAAATTGCCTGTTGTTTTCTTTGTGCAGACATAACATGCTTTGGTACAAGAGTAGAATAAAGCTTTCTAATTTCTTATTCTGAAGGCTAAACAATTCGGCTGGTATTTAGATGTTAATACCCCATTGGTCTAGTGGTTTCAAGCAATGATTTATAATAGTTCACAGTACATCATGAAATACAGAGCTTAGAGATCAGCTAATCCTACGTGCACATTTTATAAATGTGAAAAAGGAGATCAAAAGCAGTTCAATATTTGTTCCTGGTAATATAATAAAGATATATTCCTCTTTTAAAAAGTTAAAACATCATAGTGCAAGGCCCTCCCTGCACCTGGAATCACGGTCCTCTCCTTGGCAGTAATCACTGTTATTACTTTGATACATGTTCTATTAGCACTTTTCTCTGCATTTGTTTGTAATCTGTACACAGACACACACATACTCGTGCACATGTGTTACCTAAGTGGTATTTTTTTTGTCACTACTGAATTTTTCAGTGTATCCAGTCATTGTGTAAGCGTAGCTGGATTACGTTTTACAAATGTGTACCTTACACCATGCACATAGAAGCAAATCTGTCACTTACCTGTCCTCTCCTATAGCCTCGTTGGATTCCTGTCCATTTATTCATTCAAGGAATATTAATTGCCCATTACATACTACCTTCAAGAAGTTTACATTACACTTATGAAAGTAAAAAATGTACAAAGATACCAATATCAAATACCAAGTGCTGTTGAAGATGTATAGGGAGTCATTCTGTTTTCTGTCTCATTACCTGGAAGACCTGAATAGCATAGGAAAATAATTTTAAATACATTATAGAAACTCTTTGATGTCATTTGCTAAATTCAGTGTTTGTTTAGCTTAAAAGTATTTTGACAAGACTCCACTTCAGTTGACCATAACTGAAGTATTAAAGCATTATAACTGAGATCCCAACCATTTATGAATTCATGTAAGCTTACGGCTTACCTTGAAATTAAAACGTCAGTCTCAACAGCTATATTTTTTTTAATGGACTTCAAAGCCAGGTGAAATGTAGGTATTGCAGAAACTAACTGCAACCAACTATCACCCACAATTTAAAAATAGTAAGTGAAAGCATATATTTGTTTGAGGGTTGGGTCAGACACATGCAGCGGTGAGAAACATTAAACACTTTTGGACGTTTATTGATTTGCTATCTCGCTCTAACTACTACGTCCTGATTCAGTCGTGGCATCTAGGTATCTGAGCAGGGGAAATCCTGGATCATGTGACTTTTCCTAAAGAATAGAATCTAGATTCAGATCCAACCATGTGCACAGAGTGCCTGTCCTGAGCCAGGCATGTCCATGTGGGAGATTTCATTCACTCACTCACAGATGATTGAGATTATTATTCCTTGAGACCCAGCACTATAAAATAATTATTTTTCCAGCAAGGTCATTTATTATATTTAAAAGAAAATGTTATAAAACATTTGGATATTCCTCATACACTCCTTGGGCAAAGTGAATAAATTTATATTTCTTTCAATATGATCAAACCCTAGAGCTTGAATGCTTTCTTTTGTAATTGTTATAATTTATAATAACTCTAGCAATAGTAAATGTTTAAATATACAAGAATAGTCCAAAACTAAAATAGGAGCTCTGGATCTTACTAGCTGTAGCACTAGTTTACTCTGAAACATTGAGTGAACAATTTCATACGTCTAACCTCGTTTCTCTTTTAAATAAGGAAAAGATTTCTTACTGAATACAACTGTTGCTTCAAAACCTCAGGAGCTTCCCAGGTGAAATCTGAAACTGCCATCCCCATCCCCCTGCCCCTGTACGCAGAGGGCAGGGAGAGACCAAAGAAAGAGGCAGCCCACTGATTGGTAGCTGGCAGGTTTAATAAGCAAGGGAACTTATTTATAAAGCTTGTCTTGGGCAGCTGCAAGACAAGTAGATCTCTGCACCTGCCCACCAGTGTCTTAAAAGTTTATATAGAGGCCTGAACTGGGTTCAGTCATGTACTCAGTCTAGATAGTCTGATCATCACATTACTATCTCAAGACTGGATCCTTGGGGCAGTTTCTGGGATCAGGACCGCGAGCAGAATGCACATTCCAGGACCGGGAGGAGGTGAAGAGCCTCCCATTGCCTGGGTCCAGCTGGTGGGCCAACCTATGGTCATGTCTTCCTGATGACCTCCTCCAACTATGATAGATTAACCTGTTTGAGAACCCTAGGTATAAGGTACTATATGAGTTTGAAGTGATAACTGTTAAAAGTATATCCTAGAGGGAAATGTTTTATGTTGCAAGATATACAAAAGGCGGTCATAAAGACATTCAACCTCATAGGACTTTAAAAAAAATACTCCTTTGCTAGGAGTGATAATCCTTTATTTCAGAACTGTACTTTTAAAAGCAAATGTTGGTCTTTCTAGTTCTTTGAGAGAAATAAAAACATGGGTGTTTGTGTGTGATTCTCGTGTATTGACTCCTCGATGGCAGACAAGTCATCTCTGTCATGTGAATCTGAAGCCTGTCAGGACATCAAATGTTAATTAGAGGGGCTTCCCTGGTGGCGCAGTGGTTGAGAGTCCGCCTGCCGATGCAGGGGACACGGGTTCGTGCCCCGGTCCGGAAGGATCCCACATGCGGCGGAGCGGCTGGGCCCGTGAGCCATGGCTGCTGAGCCTGCGCGTCCGGAGCCTGTGCTCCGCAACGGGAGACGCCACAACAGTGAGAGGCCCGCGTACCAACAACAAAAAAAATGTTACTTAGAGCCTTTATGTTCCTGTGCTAGAAAGCATGGAACACAGCTCAAAAAACAGTCTGATTTCTTGAGGTCTTACACTTAGACAGAAAAGTAAACATTGGTAACCTAATTTGAATATAAAACATGTAAACTTCAAGTATAATCCGTTTCTTCGTATTTTGCTGTTTTATTATTTAATCCTGATGTAATAGTAAAATTGCTAATACGTGGTGTTTAACGTTATTTATACTAGGTTAGGAAAAGTTTTATGGAGGAAAAAGAATATAAGGGTGTTTCAAACCAGGAGATAAAGACTGCTTGGAAAACATGGAAAGAGATTATTTTGGTTTATTAAAGGAACGAGAGAGAAAGACTAACGAAGTATTAGAAGAGTTTGCAATAGACTTGAGAGAGCTAAAGGCAGGAAAGAAAATTAGATAGGTGATAAAATTGACATAGTCTTCTTCATAGATTTGTCGAGGGTTTTTAAAAAGAATAAAAGATCTATATAACACCTAAGAGAAATTTTTAGTTAGTAGCTTCTTATCTGCACAGAGGAGAGGAAAGCTGGAAGCCCACGAGAAAGTGGTAGCAGTTGCTAACAACTTTGATGGGGAATTTAGATAATAGCACAGTGAGAAAGGAAATTGTTAAGGGATTACTGTCAAGAATTCCCCTCAGGCCCTTTGAGTAGTACCGATGACCCAGCCCAGCACTTGAAGATAGAAGCATTGTAATGGGTCCCGTTAATTTTGCCACTTCCTGGCCTCTTGCTACCTTTTCTGGACACTATCTGAAATATTATTTGTCTCCCACACTCACTCTCCATTAGAATGTAAACGCTGTGAGATTAAGAATTTCTGTCTCTCTTTTTTCTCAGCTCTATCCTCAGTGCCCAGAATAGTGTTTAATAAGTGAATTCTAGATCTAAACATCAGTGTCTTGAAATATAGCCTCTCAATTTGATATTTAGGATCAATAAATGAAAATCAAATCATATTAAATTTAGCAGGGACCTCAGAGGTCATGCAGCCCACTGTTTATTATGTCTATGGAGCTTTGAGGAAAATTTTTAACTACTCTGAGTCTTACCTCAATGTTAGGAATGACAGTTGTGATTTAGTGCTTTTCTCCTCTCTTCCCTTCTCCATTTCTCTCACATTTGGGGTCCAAAGTATATAATTTCACTAGTTTTTCAGTGTAACAACACTGATCTGGTCCAGTCTCCCACCTAAAGCAGGAGTTCCTTACATGACATATTGTTCCATTGGACCCTTCTAACAAGGGCATACTGTTGGTTTGTGTGTGCCTGTGTGTGTGTGTGTGTGTGTGTGTCTCTGTCTCTGTGTCTGTATTTCATCCAACAAATAAACAATTATGTGCTAGGCTATAGATATAATGTGATAAAAGATACATTCCATACCCTCACAGGGCTTACAGTCTGGTAGAACTTTACAAATAAGTGGCCTCTCTAAACTCTTTCCCTAGTCTTTCTTTAATCTCAAAGCTCTTTGGAAAGAAGAGGCAGAATAATGGGAAGAAATAAAAAACAATGGAGTCTAACTTCCAATGAATGGTATTAAGACAAATATCCACTTTTTAGTTTACAGGGCCTTTAAATTCAATTCAATTCATTCAACTAACACCTACTGAGTATCTCTAGCCCTTGGCTGGATTCTGAGGAATGAAAACAAAGTAAGATATAGCCCCTATTCACAAGGGGGAAAATGCAAATGTATCAATACTCTTCAGTGTGATAAGTGTCACATGTTAACTGTTTTTTTGAGTGATCAATTCCATTGGAGAATCCTAGCTAAGATAAAGTCCTTTTTAGACTAAACTAAAATCTGCCTCTTTTGAATAGCTATTAGTTGATCCCAGTTTTGTCCGCTGAGCTCTTCATGTATTTATTTGACCCATAAACATTTCTTGGGGAACTTGGCAATGTTCCATAATGTGCCAAGTTCTCTTCATAGACAAATAGGATATGATCCTTGCCCTCAAGTTTAGGACATAATTCTGCAACATTGAGGAAGTTGCTTAACCTAAGTTCAGTTTCCTCCTCTGGGAATTGAGGGTAGTATTAATACCTACTTCTTAGGATCACTGTGAGGATTAAATGAATAATGCATGTAATGCACTTAATACAGGGCCTGGTACATGACTTTCAACAAATGTGAGCTATTGTTTTTCCTATGTTTAAAGGGGGATCCCAATAAGTAAATTAGCAGTTGCAGGGTTGATATGAATGTCCCAACAGAAGTAAACATAGGGTGCTACGGGAATACACCAGAGGAACACCTAACCTTGGCCAGAGATGATAGGGAAACATCCTGCAGGAGGAGACATCTGAACTCCATATTGCAGGACTAAATAGTGGGGATGGGAAGGGCATAGGGAAAGAGGAGAGAGCGTGATGTATTCAGGTTACTTCAGTTGTTTAGACTGGCTAGAAGACTAATTCAAGAGAGAAAATTAATGACCAACGAAATGCAGCTATAGGAGAAGAAGAAGAAAAGGTGTCAAAGGTCATTCTTAAATGATTGCCTTGAGTAACTGCATGGAAGGTGACGACATTGGTTTATAGAGAGAATGGTTGGGGGCAGGTAAGTTCAACTGTAGACATGTTGAGTTTCAGGAAGGCTAGGCACTTGACTCTTCAAATCAGGAGTCTAGGATTGGTTTAGGCCTGCAGATTTGGGATTTGTTGACAGGTGTTAGTTGAAGCCACAATGTATAGATTGTATAGAGGATGGCTAACATTAAGGGGTGATCAAACAGCTCTTAATGTTGATTGAGAATGAATTTCCAGGCATATTAGGGGACAACTGAGAAATAGCACTATCCCAGAAACTAAGAGAGGAGAGAAGTTTTTAAAAAGTCAACAGTCACAAATGCTGAGAGGATAAGAGAAAATTGTTCTTTTAATTAAGCAACTAAGAAGTCATTGGGCAAGATTTGTTTCAAAGTAATGAAGGGACCAGAATCTAGATTGCCGGAGATTGTGGAGTGGATAGGAAGTGAGTGAGGAAGATGATGGTTGGAGGCTCCCTTTTCAGAAGCTGTAAAGAGTGGAAGAGAGATAATGTAGAAGATGGAGGATGAAGGTCAGGGTCTGGTTTACTTAAAGATCACAAATACCTGACCTCCTTTTTATGTCCACAGGAAAGAGTCTGGAGGAAGGGAGAGTTGAAGATATAGAATAGAGTGTAAATAAATAATGAAAAAAGGATTCCTGAGAAGACAGAATAGGTGACATGCTGTGGAGAAAAGTATCTTAAACAGGAGAAAGGATACCTCTTCCACCCACAAGGTGTACCCGTGGACACAGGTACATCTGAAACAGAGAGTAGACCTGAATTGTTTGATGATATCTCTGAGGCCAAGTCATCTTTTGAAAGTTGATAAGGGGCAAAAAAAAAAAAAGGGCTTCCCTGGTGGCGCAGTGGTTGAGAGTCCGCCTGCCGATGCAGGGGACATGGGTTCATGCCCCGGTCCAGGAAGATCCCACATGCTGCAGAGCGGCTGGGCCCATGAGCCATGGCCCCTGAGCCTGCGTGTCCGGAGCCTGTGCTCCGCAACGGGAGAGGCCACAACAGTGAGAGGTCCGCGTACAGCAAAAAAAAAAAAAAAAAGAAAGAAAGTTGATAAGGGGAGTGACAGCAGGACCCAGGTGCAGGAACTTGAAAATGTTCCTTGAAAAGAGGAGAAACCTAGAAAGTGTGGGAAATGGCAGCATTGCCATTTGGGTCCCTATGCTTTGTCAGTGTCTCCCTGTGGTAGTGGAGGCACACACAATGCTCTGCACTTGATGGGGTCTGCCTAGATAAAAGTCAAGAATTAATTCTAAATTGTTCAAGTTTAAATGAAAACCCTTCTAAATATTTTCAACATAGTGACAGACACAAGAAAAAATTAGTTGAAAAATTAGTTGGTCTGGTGAATGCTTAAAAATATCTATGTAATGTTGAATGCAGAGGGCATAGACATCAAATAAGCATACTATATGCATAGGCCATTATTCCCAACTGTCAGTCACTTAGCTGGAAACTAGATGAAACCATAGATGGATTTTGTTTTCCAAAATATTGTTTTAGAATGTTTTATTCTCTAACCATTCCCTATTATCCTACACCTGGCCACTTGACCAGGTGTTAATTCCCTTACTGCTGAACCCATTTGAGTTTGTTACTCCTGCTGGGCCATGCTCTAAAATCTATGTGTTAACTAGATCAGCTGAAAGTTTTAACCATTGTATTACATTAACCTCGGATAGAGCTGCTTTTACTGAATTGCTATTTAGTGTGCAATCATTGGCTTGTATTGAGGATACAATAATAAAGTATATTCATAAAACACAGAGTTGTGATTGCTGTAAGTGGGATGAGTGTACATTTTGATTTTGAGGACACAGTTCCAGCTTACACATGTTGTCCTACTATAATGTTTACTAGTTCCGCTTTCACTCTCAAAAGTTGCCACAGTTACATGATCTCGATGTTGTTCTTTTCATTATACAGTGCCCTTTTTATGAGGTTTTGTGAGAAACTTTTGATCCTGTTCATGGTGATCAGTCATATCTGTGCTTCTTCTGAGCAAGTGGGTTGTTTTTATTATTTACACATGGTGACTCATAACTACTCAAGTAACCCTTTTACAGTTGACCTTAGAAAGCTTAGGGTCAAATTTGCCATCTGCCTCATAACAAGCTCAATAATATATATTTTTACTTTAATCTCATTCCTTTGTTTTTCCTTTTTGTTTCTTCTTGTTCCTTTTTTTCTCACCTATTTCTAATTTATATCTTGAATTTTATGCATGTTTGTCACTTTTCTTGAATCCTTTTTGAGACATCGATGTGAACAAAGGACGAAACAAACATATTGCTTCTAGAACTTATCTGATATTCTTGAATGACTGTAAAACAGCTCTTTTTTTTTTTACCTTGAGTGTTCAATGTTTCCCATTTTTTGTCTACTTCTTCGACGCATGATATTTTGAAGAGATTGCCAGCTTTTAATCAGATTTGATACACTATTAAGAGATGATCTCTGATCAGGCTGCCACCTTAAAACAAAATATAGCTGATAACATTTTTCAAATAGTTTCATCTTCTATGATTGCAGAGCGTGAATAGAGAGGCAATCAGCTTAGTGAAAAAAAATAACACACAAAAATTTATCATCAGACAAATCCTGTTATTCACCTTCTCTAAATCCTAGGTCTCTGTAGCTTAGAGATACTATAACCTAATTCCTAGAGTAAATGAGGCAACATATATACAGTGCCTGGCAAATAGTTAGATACACAGTAAATTTCACCTACCATTATTTTTGTTACCTTTACAATTTACAAATCACTAACACTAAGGTTTTTGCACTGGGTAAGAACTCTTGACTTTTTTTCTTTTTTAACAAAAAAGCGTTTGAAGGACTTCTCTGGCACTCCAGTGGTTAAGACTCTGTACTCCCAGGGCAGGGGGCCCATGTTCAATTCCTGGTCAAGGAACTAAGATGTGCATGTCTCATGGTGCTACAAAAAAAAAAAAAAAAGGGGTTGAAAGTTAAACTATTTATGACTTATCTGCTGGCAGCATAGTAAGGTAGATACTTTATCCAGTGTCTAGCTGAACACCTAGACACTGGAAAGTACAATACACAAATATACTTTTAAATGCATTGTGGAGCTTGCAAGAAAGTAAGGAAAATCCTCAAGATTTCTACCCACCCCCCAACAAAAATAAATAAAATAAAACAGCAACCTGAAAACAGAGAGGTAATTAAATGAGAAATTGTGGCTACTCTGGGGGCTTATGCCAAGATCAGGAGCCTAGAGTCTTGGGTATTATTCAGCATTCAGGGGTCCAAGAAAGTAGGTCCCAAGGTCCATACAAATTTGGGGAGGAGCTAAATGTGAGACACCTGCCACACCTCCCAACACTGAATAACGCTACAGCCTCAGTGAATGGGTGAACTGGAGAAAATCCCCTCCAGTAACATAAGCAAATAAGAAAGCCTGTTTATCATTGCCATAGCTTTAAGAGTAAAACACTAAAAATAATGGAATGTATAACTTACTATCAGATGGGTATGGAGTTGAAATTTATACATTCCTCATGGCTGGGGCCAGGAAATTAAAATGCCTACAGATTAGTAGCATCTCCTGACACCCAGGAAAAATAAACAGAAATCTTTTCTGCAGGAAAGTATCTTTTAATCTAAACCTCTCAGGATTTCTTAAAAATAAATTCAGCCAAATATGAGTTCACCCATGAAAAAATTAAACATGCACAAGGATAAGAAACAGCAAACAACAGATGTAGGCTTGTAAGGACTTCAGATATTAGCATTATGAGGTGCAGAATATAAAGTAAATAAGAAATGTTTAAGTAAAAGGTGGAACTGAAAACATGAGTAAGAAAAAAAGGAACTATCAATATACGAACAGGCAGATTTTAAAAGGAACCAAATAAAACTTCTAGGAATAAAAATATAATCATTGCAATTTAAAAAGCAATAGAGAGGGGAGTTTGGGATTGACATGTACACACTGCTATATATATATATTTTTAACATCTTTATTGGAGTATAATTGCTTTACAATGGTGTGTTAGTTTCTACTGTATAACTAAGTGAATCAGCTATACATATACATATATCCCCATATCTCCTTCCTCTTGCGTCTCCCTCCCACCCTCGCTATCCCACCCCTCTAGGTGGACACAAAGCACCAAGCTGATCTCCCTGTGCTATGTGGCTGCTTCCCACTAGCTATCTATTTTACATTTGGTACACACTGCTATATTTAAAATGGATAACCAACAAGGACCTACTGTATAGCAGAGGGAACTCTACTCAGTATTATCTAACAACTTAAATGGGAAAAGAACTTGAAAAAAATAGATATATACATGTATATGTATAACTGAATCACTTTGCTGTACACCTGAAGCTAACACAATACTGTTAATCAGCTATACTCCAATGTAAAATAAAAAGCTTAAAAAAAAAAAAAGCAATAGAGAGGATAAACAGTGGATTAGGCATAGTAAAAGAGAAAATTAATGAATTGGAAGATAAGCCTAAAGATATTACCCAGAATGAATCAGAATTTTAAGCAGATGGAAAGTATGAAAGAAAAGTAAAGAAATATGAGGATAGAATGAGAAAGAGAATAGAGAAAATGGAGAGAAGAAATATTAAATTTTCCAGAATTGAGGAAAACATTCTCTCTCAGATTCGGGAAGCCCAGTGAGTTCCAAATGGGATAAATTTAATAAGAAATCCACACTTAGACATTGTAATGAAATTGCATTACCACCCAAACAAATAGATACATTGGTAGCAAGCCAGAGAAAAGAAGCACACCTTCAAAAGGGCAACAAATAGATTAATAGCAGGCTTCTAGACAGCAACAATAGAAACCAGAGGACAGTAAAATAATATATTCAAAGTACTAACAGAAGATACCTTTCAGCATAGAACTGTGTACCCAGCAAAACTTTCAAAAATGAAAGTGGAATAAATGTATTTTCAGATAAAGGAAAACAGAGCTTATAATCAACAAACCCTACTAAGAATTCTGAAAGGATGCATTTCTGGAAGAAAAGTCTGAGATGCAAGTAGAAATGATATCTAGAGAAATTGGTATGTATGTACACAAATTTAAACATTGAATGTAAAAATAGCAAAATGAACCAACCAAGCATAGAGGACACAAATTACTTTGCTGTTTCTTTCTATAGGTCTTGTAAGTTTGACACTATAATTTAAAAGTTCTGAACATAAAATATACAAAAAATAAAAGCAGGTATATCCCTGCATGTGTCCTTTTATATATGGCCAAGAAAATAATTAAAATATTAAAAATTAAACTGTCCTTTTTAAATAGCTGAAGGTTTAACATTGAGAATCCTTGTTTTAAAGAAGTAACACTTACGTTGTAATGATACCAGCTAGAAGTTCAGAACTATTCTAGCTTCTAAAATCCATGGTAAAATGGAAAAGAAGAGGAAACTTTGCTGTGCAGGATAAAGGTTCCCTACAATAATTTTTTCTGTCACATGTCTCTTTTTGGAGCCTATCATATTTTCTTTTAAACATCTCTGCGTGTATATTAGATCAATAAAAATGTAGAATGTTAATTTTGTAGAACACTAAGTAAAATTTATAGTCCAGATCCATAAGCAGTCAGGAGTAATACACACCACAATAACTCAGGAAAATTATTCCAAATTTGTCCTAGTAGATTTACAGAATAGTTGTGTTCAAGATTTCATCTTAAAACGGTGATAGATATTCCATTTGAGATATTCAATGATTTTGGTATTAGTAAAACATTTAGCTGTTTGTTCATCTATTAATGTGTTTAGATAATTCTTTGTAGTAGCAAAAACTATTTTGCTCACTCAGCTGGAATTTTATTTGGGCACTTTCTAGGGTTTTCTGCTGGATACCTTTTCTCAAAAGATTGTAAAATGTAAGGAAGAATCCAAAAATGTGCTTCCGGTTTTTATCATTGAAGTTATGTGCACATCTTAGCGAGAGGGGGGATATACACAAAGATAAATTTGTATCTCATATACAATTACTCTTTCACTTGGATGTGATGCCTGGAGATGTTTTACGGTGACAGGGTGCATACACACTGCATCTGATATTATATCATGGGACAGAGTTTTGTCCTAGCATTATCAATGAAGATTCTAGGTTAAGCTTTCAATGCTCTAGTAGCAACAGTAAGAGGCTCAGGTATTTAACAAAGTAGATAGAGAAAATAAAACATGGGTATAGAGCAGCAATGTTCAAAAAATGAAATGGATACTCTTTCAAATTTCAGACCTGACCCATGCTGCCGCTATTATTTGGGCTCCTTGACAAGGTACTAGCAAAAGTCAACTCCTTTGATCCTTCTGAATTTAAGATCTGGGATATCATATATTGTGTTTACAATGAACAGTATTGAGGGGGGTAGGGGATGGGGGAATTGGATGAAGGTGGTCAAAAGGTACAAACTTCCAGTTACAAGATAACTGTAGTTAACACTGGTGTATAGGATAACGTATAATATGATAACTGTAGTTAACACTGTAATGTATATGATACTTGAAAATTGCTAAGAGAGTAGACCCTAAAAGTTCTCATCGCAAGGAAAAAAATACTTTTTTGGGGGGGGGTTGTAACTAAATGAGGTGATGGATGTTGACTAAACTCATTGCAGTAATCCTTTCACACTATATATATGTCAAGTCATTATGCTCTATACCTTAAACTTGTACAGTGCTGTATGTCAATTATATCTCAATAAAACTGGAGAAAAAGGGAAAATATGACATATATATGTGTGTGTGTATATACATACACACACACACACACACACACACACCCCACACAATGGAATATTATTCAGCTTAAAAAGAAAGGAGGGCTTCCCTGGTGGCGCAGTGGTTGAGAGTCCACCTGCCGATGCGGGAGACACGGGTTCGTGCCCCGGTCCGGGAAGATCCCTCATGCCGCGGAGCGGCTGGGCCCGTGAGCCATAGCCACTGAGCCTGCGCATCCGGAGCCTGTGCTCCGCAATGGGAGAGGCCACAACAGTGAGAGGCCCGCGTACCGCAAAAAAAAAAAAAAAAAAAAAAGATTTTAAAAAAGAAAGGAAATCCTGCCACTTGTTACAACATGGATGAACCTAGAGGACCTTAAGCTAACTGAAGTAACCCAGACACAGAAATACAAACACTGCATGATCTCCCTTATACGCAGAATCTAAAACAGTCAAACTCGTAGAAGCAGAGAGTAGAATGACCGTTACCTGGGACCATTACCTGGGAGGGGAAAATGGGGAGATGTTGATCAAGGGTTTCAAAATGCTAGTTATGCAAGATGAATAAATTCTGGAGTTATAATGAACAGCAATGTGACTATAGTTAACTATATTGTATACTTGAAATTTGCTAAATAAATAGCTCTTAAGTGTTCTTACCACAATTTTTTTTTTTTTTTTATTTTGCGGTACGCGGGCCTCTCGTTGTGGCCTCTCCCGTTGCGGAGAACAGGCTCCGGACGCGCAGGCTCAGCGGCCATGGCTCACGGGCCCAGCCGCTCCGCAGCATGTGAGATCTTCCCGGACCGGGTCTCGAACCCGCGTCCCCTGCATCGGCAGGCGGACTCAACCACTGCGCCACCAGGGAAGCCCTTTACTACAAAATTTTTTTTAAAAAAAGAAAATGGTTACAATGTGAAGTAAAGTTAATATACTTGGTTAATATATTAATTAGCTTAATTGTGATGATTACTTCACAATGTATATCAAAGCATCGAGTTGTACGTCTTAACCATATATAATCATTTGTCACTTATATCTCAATATAGTTGGGAATTTTTTAAAAACCAAATTGATAGTAACTAGAAATAAAATATCATCTCATTTCATAAAGATATTCTTAATTTGAAAAATAGACAAGCTAGTCTCTAAATAAAGGCCTGGCTAAGAAGGCAGAAAACATCAGTATGTTTTCTGATACATATAGTATAATATCAAACACAATACTAAGAACAGAGGTGCTTGATAAATATTTTTCATTAACCATGACTTTGGACAGCCATTACCATTTTATGCCTCTGCTTTCCCCTCTTAAATCAAAATGATGATGTCTACAATTTCCTAATTAGCTAAGCACCAAGTTAACATATTAGTGTTTGAAAGTGCTCTTATCAAGCCCGCACAAAACAGAACAAAGAATTATGCCTGTTTTTTAAAGAGAGAAACTAAAGGGAGTGAGAAAAGACTTATACTTTATCAAATTTGGCTTCTACCCTGAACAAAAGAGACTTTTCCTGAAGGATCAACAGGGTTTGAAGTAAAAGAAGCCACACGACTGCAGAAAATTTGAAGTCATGTGCCCTGGAAATGATAAACGTAGTTCGTGATTTGAGGCAGAGGAAGAAAATAGAAGTAATATCTCTGCTGAATGATGTTATCCATTCCAAAGTTGCTGGCATTTTTTCTGCTATTGTGAAGCAGGTCATGGAGGAATTTTCAGCTACTGCAGTTTCCTTTAGCATACCACTGAATGAAACTAGGACTGACAGGTCTGAGGGCAGCCGACTCCTGGTTTCCATCTATTATGTGCATACCATGTCATCCAAAAAACAAAAACGCATCTATTTTAAGAACCCCTTTTGGACTTCCCTAGTGGCGCAGTGGTTAAGAAACCTCCTGCCAATGCAGGGGACACAGGTTCGATCCCCGGTCGGGGAAGATCCCACCTGCCGCGGAGACACTAAGTCCGTGCGCCACAACTACTGAGGCTGCGCTCTAGAGCCCGTGAGCCACAACTACTGAATCCCGCGCGCCTAGAACTTGTGCTCCGCAACAAGAGAAGCCACAACAACGAGGAGCCCGCGCACTGCAACAAAGAGTAACCCCCGCTCGTCTCAACTAGAGAAAGCCTGCCGTCAGCAATGAAGACCCAACGCAGCCAAAAATAAATAAATAAAATAAATAAATTTATTTAAAAAAAAACCCCAAAACCAAAACAAAACAAAAGAAGAACCCCTTTTGGAAACTTTAAAAGCAATCAATATCTTTGAAACGGTGAAAACCTTTTTGTCAAGCAAAACTTCAACTGTGCTTCCCAACCTTTTCCATTATGTCCTTGGCACAAACAGAAAATAGTATCTTTTTTGTATGGTAAAATGGGACAAATGGTTGCTCACAGAGGAGACTGTCCCTGTCCATTGCTCCAAGGATAGAAGGGAAACGTGTTGGGACACCAGTAACCCATTCAGGCACAAAGGCAAGGATGCTTTACTCCAGAATATATGTGATATTTGGTGAAGAAAGAAGCTCCATGCATCAATGAATCTTATTCCTGGTGCCTTGTCATCAAAGCCTCAGCGATCAGTAGTTGTGCCTCTTGCCAGGAAGGCCAGTGAGCCCTTTAAAGGAACTTTGTCAAGAAATGTTAGTATTTGACACTCTTCTCAACTACACAGAAATTGGTGGACTTTCCCCAAGAGCAGTCTTGAAGAGCTTCATTGAATTTCAGACAGACAAATATTTTGCTTTGGTTATTATGGGGGTGGGGGGAAAGCCCATTCTCAGAACAGTACCGAGAGGAAAAAGTCCATTCATGTATCCTTTGGTAAATTACTGAAGTAAATTTTTTAATGTAGCTTAAGATTGTGAGCGAGGATATCTGAGAGAAATAACCATGTGAGCTGTCCAGTGATGGAGGAAGTGCTTTTACAAATGAAGTGGGGGTGGATAGGTAGACAGATTTAATAAAGCTTTATCTACTCAGCCATAAAAAGAAACGAAATTTAGTTATCTGTAGTGAGGTGGATGGACCTAGAGTCTGTCATACAGAGTGAAGTAAGTCAGAAAGAGAAAAACAAATATCATAGGCTAACACATATATATGGAATCTAAAAATAAAATGGTTCTGAAGAACCTAGGGGCAAGACAGGAATAAGGACACAGACGTAGAGAATGGACTTGAGGGTACGGAGAGGGGGAAGGGTAAGCTGGGACAAAGCGAGAGAGTGGCATGTACATATATACACTACCAAACGTAAAATAGGTAGCTAGTGGGAAGCAGCCGCATAGCACAGGGAGATCAGCTCCTGCTTTGTGACCACCTAGAGGGGTGGGATAGGGAGGGTGGGAGGGAGGGAGACACAAGAGGGAAAAGATATGGGGATATATGTATATGTATAGCTGATTCACTTTGTTATAAAGCAGAAACTAACACACCATTGTAAGACTATTATACTCCAATGAAGATGTTAAAACTATATATATTTTTAAAAAATTTTTTCAGATAATATCAAAGCAATTTTCGAATTTTAGGCTTTAGTTTGATTTTGTTACTTTAGAAAATCTTGATCATATTTAGAAATTACTTTTATTATTTTACTTAGTTTTTAGTAAATGAGTATTGAATTTTAATCAGAATAATTTTCTACATTTATTGATATGATCATGTGTCTCTCAATTTTTTTGATAAAATTAATTAAGGTAATAAAAAATAAAATAAAAATAATAAAACTTTATCAATTTTTCCGTAGGCAATAATCCACAAAAAACAAGAAACACTATAAAACTCTTTGATGATCACTTCCCCTGATAATCTTAAAATTTTTTCCAGGTGTTCCAGATAACATGTATGTTGCTCTGGCGAAGACCACCCCTCACTGTCAACTTTGTGGTCAAAACAAACACAATCTACTCAATGAAATTTTCTTTTGAGCAGAATCAAAGCTAACTTTTTGTTTTCTCCAAACAGTTCACTTACTTTTTTTTTTTTCAGAACGAAGCTGTTAATTTTTGTGTGAAAAACAAAGAAGACATAAATCTTAGTAAAGATTTTTTAAATGTTTGTTGTGTAAGGGAAATCAATGTTCAATGTAATAAAATTAATTGTATGTGAACATTTTGGTGCATGCTTCATGTACATTTTTCTGGAAAGAGAAATCATAGTTTTTTGTTTGTTTGTTTGTTTTTTTCGGTATGCGGTCCTCTCACTGTTGTGGCCTCTCCCGTTGCGGAGCACAGGCTCCGGACGCGCAGGCTCAGCGGCCATGGCTCACGGGCCCAGCCGCTCCGCGGCATGTGGGATCTTCCCGGACTGGGGCATGAACCCGTGTCTCCTGCATCGGCAGGCGGACTCTCAACCACTGCGCCACCAGGGAAGCCCGAATCCATAGTTTTGATTTGATTCGCATGAGGGCCTGCCCCCACTTCCTCTACCTCAAAGTTTATGGATTACTAAAATAGAGTATCAGAATACTATTCAGGTCAAAAACGCTTCCTTTCAACTCCCAATATCCTAATTGTTATCAACACTCCTTCGGTATCTTTTAGTAACACTTTAAATATTGGGTATATATATTTTAGGTTTATGTCTTATCTCTAAAACATTCATCTTAAGCCTTTTCTCCCAGTTTAACTGGCTGTATCTGACAAATTTTTATTTGGTTGCTAGCTTAAATTTTTAAATTCTATTTTAGAACCAGATAATGTGCTGATACATTATTGGACTGATACATGTATTATACTTATCAGTAAAGTATACTAAATTTGCATTTTTGAGACTTTGAATTACATTGGCTGCAGATTAGATCCTAAGCCCACCAAACCTCGTGTAGTATAACTAATGTAAGTTCTAAGTGTTTTAACTTTATAGAATATGTTCCTATTCTAGTAAAGGCAAATTTTCCTAGATTTTTGCCCAGATTTTCCCCAGAACCTAGAATTTTGCTTTGCACAAAGTAAGTTCTCAATAAAGATTTGTTAAATGGGGCAAATGTAACAATTCAATGACAGAGGGGTTGCCTAAAAAAAGGAATAAAGTTCTTTGCGTTTCCCTATGTAGTGTAGTTGAAAGGAGAGGGTGAAGAGTGCACAGTACTGGTTTTATTATTGATATTAACTTTGCTATGCCTTACTTTTCTCTCTTCCTCTTCAAGTTTTGGTTGAAGGGATTAGCAAGACATAAAATAATGAAAATTGTGACTGAAAGCTCTGTCACCATTGACCCTGTAAGAACATTGGTATGTCTATACCAAACTCTTTTTCTACATCAGAGTTTTTTGTTGCTCCATCCAATCTGCCCATCTGTACAATAAACATAGTAACCAAAGCTAATATTTATTGCACACTTACCATGTGGCAGGCACTGTGTTGAGTACTTTACATTAATCTTGTCATGTAACCCTCACGACAACCTTATGAAGGAGATATGGTAATTATCCCCACTATACAGATGAGGAATTTGGACTGAGAAATGGTTAAGTATTTTACTCCCATCACTTGAAACTGGGATTTCCACCCCAGCAGCCTGGACCCAGAGCCAACACTGTTGATCAGTTCAGGTCCTTTTATTTAAGGACGTGACTGTGGCAAGGAGCTATCTTCCTCCTCTTCTATGTTAACAAAGGCAGTGTCATACTTTCAATTGACTAGTAAGAACTTTGGGGGGCAAGCAGGTTTATATCTTACTTTCCTAAATCCTTTTTTTTGGTGTGTGCTCAATGTATAAGATTAATTCCTTAGTATGTGTAGCTCTCAATAAAATGTGAGCCAGTATTTGAGGTTGACGTGTTCTACAATACCATTTTAATCCTTATTTTTCATCTTAATAGGATACATTTCAGGTATATTGCAAGATTATCATAAATGGCTTTCTTCTTGACTTTAAAGGGCCAATGCCAAGTAGAGGTTTTCCAAAATTAGGATTTTCTAGGGTCAGCATAATATCAATGGGATTATTTCTTATTATTCCTTTTGGAAATAATAAATTGAAAAGCTCACAATAGTATACTTTCCATTTCTCCCCTCCAGGCCTTTATATAATTGCTGAATATGTTTTCTTATATGCATACTAAACTTATACATATATTATTTAGGTCTACATACATTATAAACCCACAATACAGTGTCTCATTTTAGTTTAAACAAAATTTTGATACATAGAGCTTTACATATGGAACTAAGGAAATGCTCAATAAATATTAATTTTTAGAGCTTGTATTATATGTCTTGCCTCCTTGAATAGTTTAAAAGTAGCATTTTGTATAAAATGCAACAAAATAAAGTGCCCCAAAAAGATACTCAAAAAGAGTTGAGTTCTAACAATATCACAAACTAATAACACGAAATCTGCTCCTTCTACTTTCATCCTCATCCCTGATGATGTCAAGTATGAAACAGGTCATCACATTAGATCTATGAGATTTGAAGGGGAGTCGCACATTAACATACAAAGGGTGTCTGATGAAAATACATTTCCTTTTTTTAAATCTACTGAGACCTAAAAATACACAAAAATACAGTATTTGATTTGCCTTGCACATTAAATTTTATGGGCACATAAAGAGTGTCTGTTAGCAACTGATTTCTCTTAAAAGTAAGAATTTGGCATGTTGATCTGGCTTGCATAATTTCTAAGAAAGAGGCTCTATACTGGTATTATTCCTAACAAAAATAACACGAATTCTAAGTATTTTTAAGATAGGGAATATATGGTATTGTTCTTTATGTTCTCCACAGACCCCCCCCCCCCAGCACAATACTGCATGTGGAATAGGTGCTTACTGTTTGTTAAATACCTAAATCTGCAGGTCTGTGATAGAGGCCTGTTTCTTTTCACTTGCTTTACATACCTCCAGTATGTTTCTCTTTACTTGCTTATTGATTGACCTTATTTACTATATTTGGAACAATTCTTTCAAAACATTCAACTTAAAACATCAGAATCCTTATTATGATTTTACAAGACATCCAAACCTCAAAGATTTCTGTATTTTGTATAGTGGCATATATAGAGCAGGCCACTGTAACGCTCCATCACTCACCTTTCCCTCAGTTGAACAAAATGGTTTAGCAAAGTTAAGACTCAGATAGGATTTGGCTGTTTAAGTGCTTTTCGTTTATTTGTTTCTTTTTGTCCTAATTCCATAGGTGAACTCATAAACGTGGGCAACTAAATATTCAAATTACAATGTCAGGTGCATAGTTATATATAGGTGCTCAATAAATATTGCACTTGATAAAAATGTCAAAACGGGTGGTATAAGATTTACTCTATTGAATGTGACCTATCACACTGTCTTCCTCCTGAGTTTCCAGTGGATTCTTTTTCCTTATTTACTATAATTCCTTATTCTTTTAAAGCCTTCAATTTAAAACAGTGAACTGCATTTATCATATTCATGACTAAAGCATGGCATCTTTTCATCTTCTTTCTTGCTCTGGTTGTTGTGGAAATGAAGATGTTAACATATTTACAGAGCTGCTTTGGACGGTTTCACAGGTTGACCAATGCACAACTCCAGGGGCTGTTATTCATATAGACCGCAATATCAATGAAGCCCTCTGTCATAATTTGGGTTCCCCTGAAAGTAGAGCCTCAGACAAGGATTTAAGAGTGAGAGTTTATTTAGAAAGTGGAGAAAACAATAGGGCAGGAAGGTGGGGAAGTGACACCAGGAAAAAGGAAGATAGCTAATAAAGGGTGCACTATGAAGTCAGCTACTCCAGTGGGTGGCTGAAGTTTAATTCCATGGGAAAACTCTGGGAAATGGTTCAACATGCATGCCTCAGAATTGTCCCAACTTTGGGGTGAGGAAGCTGTAGTATTTATATACCAACTGCTGAGACGAGTTATTGGATGACAGCTGTTAGGGTGGGTGTGGGAGTGTTGATTCCTTGGTACCTTGGCCTGCTGGAAGCAAGGGCTGGTGCTTTCTGTCGTTCTGGGATGGGGTGGGGAATGGAGGAAAGGAGTCCCCAAGGGCGGTTTCAGACACTGAGAGTGGTAGTTGGCCAGAGCACAACAAAAGGCCTAAGCGCTATGGAGTCTGCTACAATCCCCTAGAGTTGGGTAGATATAGCCCTTACAACACCATGTGGTGCTTTCTGCATAGATTTAACTTTATTTAGTCTGATATTTTAATTCCATGTCGTTAATGTAATTTTCCCTTTTTTTTTCTTTTGTGTCTTCTAGGCAAGTTATTAAATATTGTATTTATTTTTTATGGTGGCTGGCAGTGTTCAATGTCCAAGTATTATTTGACAAATGTTGCATTTTACAATACTATCTGCTTGGACTAAATGTATTAAGAGCTATCATCCTGACTTTTGACATATAATGCACTTTAAAAGTTTCTATTGATTTCTTTTTTTTTTCTCTGTAGACATCTTAAATATGTTCTCTGAATTCAACCCTATTTGATTCTCTAGGGTATAGCCATGGTTTTATTACCTTATATTTCTTTAACATTTTTCCTCCCATCCCCAAGTACTTATTATAAATGTAATACATGGTCATAATAAAAAAAATCACACTGGCTTGAAGAGTATAATCATTACCTTCACTACAATTCGCCATTACTGTCAACCATCAGAGGCAGATAGGCTTAATATTCTGGCTCCAACATTTACTATTTGTGTGACCTTGGACAAGGTATGTTACCAGTCTGTGCCTCAGTTTCCTCAGCTGTAAAACAGGGACAATAAATTTCCATCCCTCACAGGCATGTTTAGAGAATTTATGGATATAATCTAGGCAAAGCTTTTAGGACAGAGGCTAGCACATAGTGTGTGTTTTGCAAATGTTAGCTATTTTTATGTCTCTTTCCCACATATGTAACCACGTATGTCAGCTTTTTTTCCTACACAAATGCAAAGCAATATAAGCAACTCTGACATTTGCTTCTATATACATCTGCTTTGTTCTTTTTTTTTTCTTTTCTTTTTCTTTTTTTCGGTACGTGGGCCTCTCACTGTTGTGGCCTCTCCCATTGTGGAGCAACAGGCTCCGGACGCGCAGGCTCAGCGGCCATGGCTCACGGGCCCAGCCTCTCCACTGGCATGTGGGATCTTCCCGGACCGGGGCACGAACCCGTGTCCCCTGCATCGGCAGGCGGACTCTCAACCACTGTGCCACCAGGGAAGCCCTGCATTGTTCTTTTTAAGAATTGCATAATATTTGCAAAACAATTGCATTAGTTATCCATTATGAACCATTTCATAGTTTTACAATGTTTGTCACTATTTATAAGGTAATTACCTAAATAAATGGAAAAATTGGATTTTTGTACTATTGTACTGCTTTTTCATCCTGTCAGATTGTCTGATGTTCAGGATTAGGCATACATTTGGAATTTGTTCACTTTATTATAACAGTCCATATACCTTTGGACTCTGAAGGTTATTGCTTATGAATACTTGTCTTATAAGATATATATAGATAGAATCTATTGTATTAATTAGGATTAGGTTTGTTTACAAGTAATAGAAATCAAAAGAACAGTAGTTAAACAAGATAAAATATTCTTTTTTATGTAAAAGTGTATATATTCTGTGTAAATGGTACCCTTAGAGTTGTGCAAAGCACAACTTGTGAGGTCCAAGAAGACTGTTCCACCTTCAGCCATTACATCTGCATTCCAACAGCAGGAAGAGAAATGAACAAAGAAGAGAGGGCCAAGGAGACACCAACTACATTTATTAATGTGTGTAGTAAAATTCACAGAACATAAAATTTACCATTTTAATCATTTTTAAGTGTATGTTTAGTTTAGTGACATTAAGTACATTCACATGGTTGTGCAATCTTCACCATCCATATCCAGATTACTTTTCAATCTTCCTAAACAGAAACTCTGTACCCATTAAACAATAACTCCTCAGTCTCGGGACTTCCCTGGTGGCACAGTGGTTGGGAATCCTCCTGCCAGTGCAGGGGATATGGGTTCGATCCCTGGTCCTGGAACATCCCACATGCCGCAGAGTGACTGAGCCCGTGCACCACAGCTGCTGAGCCCAGCGACTACAACTACCGAAGCCCGCACGCCTAGAGCCCATGCTCCCAACAAGAGAGGCCACTGCAATGAGAAGCCCACGCACCTCAAGGAAGAGTAGCACCCGCTCGCCGCAACTAGAGAGAGCCCGCGTGCAGCAACGAAGGCCCAACACAGCCAAAAATAGAAAACAAAACAAAACAAAACAAAATAAAACTCCTCAGTCTCCCCTCTCCCCAGCTCCTGGCAACCACCATTCTACTTTCTGTCTCTATGAATTTGACTGTGCTATGTACCACATATGAGTGGAATCACACAGTATTTGTCTTTTTGTGACTGGCATTTTTCACTTAACATAGTGTTTTCTAGGTTCATCCATGTTGTAGCATATGTCAGAATTTCCTTCCTTTCCTTCCTTTTAAGGCTGAGTAAACTATATTTTGTTTATTCATTTATCCAACTTGAGTTACTCCCACCTTTTGGCTGTCGTCAATAATGCTGCTAAGAAAAATGGGGGTCCAAATATTTGTTTGGGTCCTTGCTTTTAATTCTTTTGGGTATGTACCCACAAATGGAATTGGTAGCCCATATGGTAAGTCTATTTTTAACTTTTTGAGGAATGGTCATTCTGTTTTCCATAGCAATCTTACCACTTTACATTTCCACCAGCAGCGCACAAGGGTTCTAATTTCTCCACATCCTCACCAACATTTGTTATTTTCTGGTATTTTGATAATAGCCATCCTAATGCTCATGAGGCGGTATCTCATGTGGTTTTTATTTCTCATTTCCCGAAAGATAGGTGAAGTCAAGCATCTTTTCATGTACTTATTGGCCATTTGTATATCTTCCTTAGAAAGATGTCTATTTAACTCCTTTGTCCATTTTTCAATTGGATTGTTTTCTTGTTGTTTACTAGTTGTAAGAGTTCTTGATATATTCTGGGCATTAACCCCTCATCAGATATATGATTTACAAATATTTTCTCCCATTCCATGGATTGCCTTTTCACTCTGTTGATAGTATCGTATGATGCATAAAAGTATTACATTTTGATGTAATCCAATTTATTTGTTTTTTCTTCTGTTGCTTGTGCTTTAGTGCAAGAAATCATTACCAAATCCAATGTCGTGAAGATTTCCTCCCATGTTTTCTTTTAAGAGCTTTATAACTTTTGCTTTTATGTTTAGGTCTTTGACCCATATTGGATTAATTTTTGTAAATGTGTTAGATAAGGGTCCAATTTCATTCTTTTGCATATGGATATCTAGTTTTCCCAGCACCGTTTGTTTAAAAGACACCAACTACCTTTTGTAGAAAGGGTCTTGTAAACTGCCACATAAGACTTTCATGTACATCCCACTGGCCAGAACTTAAAGGGTTACATTTAACTGCAAGGAAGGCTGGCAAATGAAGTGGGTAAAAGCTATTTTAATTAAAAATAAAATTAAAAACAATTTTTGTCTTCTCCTTTTGATTATCTTGAAGACGTCATAAAAATAGTGTTGTCCAATGATGTACGTTCAGGTATCTGCATTAATTTTGAGAGCTGGACTGTTGCATTTTTTGCGGGTGATATATTCTTGAAGATCTGGTATAATATCCCAATAGGAATGAATGTAAAATAAATGGTGGTGGTGGAGGTGGTGAGGGCTGGAATCCTTTTTCAGAGCCTATGAATCTATTACAGTGATATTGATTTTGCAGCTGAGTCACCAGTATTTTTTTTCCATTATTTTTGCCCAGATACTAGAGGGTTTTTAAAGGTTGAAGATGTATCTGCTGCATTTAAGTGTCTCAGCATCATTTCCAATATTTTGCAGTAAGCCCTATTCTAAACAAACAATACTGGCTATGGAGGAGCTTTGCCTTCCTCAGAGCGCTTTATCACATTTAACTTCTATTCCAAAGTTACTAATATGCGAGTGAGTTTTCAAGCACCAATATCAGCACTTGATGGCCTTGTTTGGGCTATTAAAAACAATTTTACGGGGTTTCCCTGGTGGCGCAGTGGTTGAGAGTCTGCCTGCCGATGCAGGGGACACGGGTTCGTGCCCCTGTCTGGGAGGATCCCACATGCCGCGGAGCGGCTGTGCCCGTGAGCCATGGCCGCTGAGCCTGCGCATCCGGAGCCTGTTGCTCCACAACGGGAGAGGCCACAACAGTGAGAGGCCCGCGTACCGCAAAAAACAAACAAACAAAAACAATTTTACGTTAAAATAATGGGAAGCGTTAATCTGAAAAATAGTCACCAAAATTATTCCATTCCAAACCATACAAATGTGGTGTTCATGAAGGATAGGCAGGCATTTCTGTTGAGCAGTTGTGGTGACAAAAACATGAAAACTATTTACTTGTGTACCAACTCTGAAATCACGCAATTTTAAATAATTACACACTTCTTGGTATTTAAAAAAATTTTTTAAATCAACATCTAAAATGAGACTATGTTAATATTTTTGTTGTGCTACTTCCAATTTGCATAAAGTGGTTCCACACTGTATCTAGTATCTTGGTGAGGTGATGAAAGAGAAACAGATATGTGAAGTGTATAATCACTAAGTTTAAAAGTCCTACTTTTTAAGGAAGCCTATTTGCTCTAAAATACTGGGGGTGGAGGTGGGAGTGAGGGAGGATTATAGATGAAACAAAATTGTCTATAGGTTGTAATTATTGAAGTGATGGGTAATGGAAGTTAATTATATTATTTTCTTTAATGTATGTTTGAAGATTTCTGTGATGAAAAGTTAAAAATAAATAAAGAAGGCTTGTTTGTTAACAGGAACTTATACCTAATTGGACTGGTTTTCTCTGTCTTCATTTTTTATTAGAAAAATGGAAAAAATGATTGAGGGGCAGTTTAGCACACACACCTTGGTCAGACACATCTTTTGAAAGGGACAGGTATTGTTTATAAAATTAACCACCCTGAAAAAAATGAGGAGATTTTCACTGGCTAATTCTAAACTTGAACACGCAATAGAAACTTTCTGTGGAAGGAGGTAAACCCCACTGATATTGAATGATGAATGAGAACTCTAACTCTGGCATCATGGACTCAGGTGGAGTCTATTCCTACTAATAGACAGCAACCAAGGAAAGGAACTGTATTTAAATCCTGGGATTCACCCTCCTAGCTTTCCCTCTAGACTCAGAGAATTAATTGTTTCTTCTGTTCACAGTTAACTTCCACTTCTGAGCTGTTGATCACATCTATTTCATCTCCTCCGGGATTTTACTACATCAACTATTCCTGTATTATTGCTCTCATACACTCAGTCTTTCTATCTACTAGCCTCTTCCCCATAGTATGGAAGTGTGTTCAGATTTCCTGTAACTTCCCACGTGCCTCTAGCTAAGATTATTCTAGCCCCCTTTTTCCTATTCCTAAACAGTGCTTCAAAATTATTGTATTTACTCATGTTCTCCAATTTCTCACCTTATTCTTACCATAATTAGACTACAGCCACCATATCCCTGCAACTGCAATAATAAAGACCACTAATTGCCTAATTAACAAATCCAATGGCCAGTTTTAAGTCCTTGACTTATTTAATATCTCTAATTGCTTTCTTAAAAATTATGAGCCAGACACAGTTTTACGTAGTTTATAAATATTAGCTCAGTTAAGCCTAGAAAAATCCTATGAGGTAGGTATCATTATTATCTCCATTTTGTAGATAAACACAGGGAGAAAGAGAGATCGACTAATTTGTCCTGGATCACCACTCCTATATTCCTTTAATGTTTTTGTTTGGTTGATTGGTTTCTGAAATGACCAGCTGGGATAGTCAGAATAATCCTCCCCTGCCCTGCCCCCGCCATTTCCTAATCCCTGGAATCTGAGTATGTAAGTTTACGTGGCAAAGGGGAATTAAGGTTGCAGATACAATTAAGATGACTAATCAGCTGATATGGAGAATAGCTTGGATTATCCAGGTGAACCCACTATAATCACAAGCGTTCTTAAAAGTGGAAGTAGGAGGCAGAGGAGGGAGTCAGAGAAGGTGTGTGACAACAGAAGCAAGGTCAGAGTGTTGTGATATGAAACCCACTGGACCCACTGTTGTTGGCTTTGAAGACGAAGGAAAAGGTCCAGGAATGCAGGTGGCCTCCAGAAGCTGGAAAAGGTAAGGAAGCTGATTCTACCCTAGAGTCTTCAGATGGGAATGCTGCTCTGCAGACACCTTGACTTTAGACCAGGGAGATGTGTGTTGGACTTCTAAACCTACAGAACTGTAAGATAATATATTTGTGTTGTGTTAAGCTACTAAAGTTGTAATTATTTGTTACAGCAGCTTTAGGAAGCTCCTGCAATAGCTTATCCTGGCTTTCTTCCTACTTCTCTGACCATTTCTTCCCAGGGTCCTTTCCTGGTTCCCTGTACTCTGATCCCCTAATGGTTTGTGTTCCCCAGAACTCTGTCTTTAGCACCTGTTGTCATCACATACATTTCTCTGGGTAGTATTACCCAGAATTTTCGTGAGAAAATTATCACGGTTTTGAACACTATCTGTACTCTGACTTCCAAATCTCTAATTCTAACAAAATCCTGAACTCAAGACATATATATCCAACAGCCCCCAAGACCTTCTACCTCAATGCCTAACAGGCAGCTCAAACTTATATACACTTCTACAAAGCATCAACTCCTACTATATTTTCTGCCTGAGATCTATATAACTTAAGCCAGAAACTCAGAAGTCATTTTTCTTTTCTTTCACATCTTTATTGGAGTATAAGTGCTTTACAATGTTGTGTTAGTTTCTGTTGTACAACAAAATGAATCAGCTATATGTATACATATATCCCCATATCCCCTCCCTCTTAAGCCTCCCTCCCAACCTCCCTATCCCATCCCTCTAGGTCATCACAAAGCATCGGGTTGATCTCCTTGTGCTATGCAGCAGCTTCCCACTAGAAACAGGTCTTATTCCCCTGTAAATTCCTAGAATCTAGCATAAAGCCTAGTATATGTGAGACATGTATTAACTGTTGAATGCAAGAAAGATTTCTTGAGACTAGAGTCAGAGGGAAGCAGAGAGGTATGGGCCTCTTAGAGAATTCTGTCTCTATTGGAGAACATGATAAAATATTGTTTAAGCAGAAAATGTTGTGAACTTGAGTTCCATAACCCTTTGTGGTCCAGTCACTAACGTAGAAAACTAGTCAGCATTCCCGGTGCCTAGTGCAATGTCTGGTATATAGTATATGGTTAAGAGATGTGTACAAATAAAGAATTGAAAATATAAAGGGATGAGGGAGGAGGAGAGACCATGATAGGGGTGGGGGTAATTGGGAAGAAAGCGTGAAGCTTAGGCACTCTTTGTTGCAAGGAGCCACGTTAGGAGCACAGATGTGGAGGTAGGAATGTAGCAGGTTAGAGAAACAAGGACTTGAGTACTTGAATAGTATAAAAGGTGCACATAGGCAATGAAGGATGTGAGGGAAGACAGGGAGGTGTGTAAATAGACGGGACAATCTTGGCAGGCAAGGAGACTCAAAGTGATGTCTCAACGGTCCAGGTGTGAGGTAATGAAGGCTTAGACCAGGATGTGGTATGAGATCAGAATGGAAAAAAGCTGTGTGAAATGAAGGAAGGATCATCAAGATAATTTAATGAATAACTGCAGATGGAAAAGAGGGAAAGGAATGAAGACTGATTCTAACGTTTGAACCTCAGAGAAATGACCAAATTAAGTAAGCCCAGAAAAGGGAGCTGGCTTCCTAATAAAATGGAAGCATTTAGCCTTCCCAAGCATTTTATAAGATTATGATAGAGTTAGGAGGCATCATGACCCTTCTAGAAACCAGATTATGATAAACAGATTTTCCTATAAACTCTGTAATAATTTAGTGTAATCTATAAATTAAACATTGCCATAGTTTTCTTTAATCTTTTCTCTAATTACAAAATGAATACATGGTTAATAAAACTTGGAAAACACAAAAAGCAAAGGAAAAAATTATTCATGATTCTGTCATACAACAATAACAACCAAAGTCAAAACTTGGGGTATAGTATTTGGATTATTTTTTGATGTATTAGTATGTCTTATACATACTCTTGTGTTTTTTTTGTTTTGTTTTTTTTGCGGTACGCGGGCCTCCCGCAGCTGCAGCCTCTCCCGCTGCGGAGCATAGGCTCCGGACGCGCAGGCTCAGCGGCCATGGCTCACGGGCCCAGCCGCTCCGCAGCATGTGGGATCCTCCCAGACCGGGGCACGAACCCGCGTCCCCTGCATCGGCAGGCGGACTCTCAACCACTGCGCCACCAGGGAAGCCTTACTCTTGTTTTTTAATTGGAAATTTCAAACGGTACAGAATTACTTTTTTTTAATTTATTTTTTATTTTTGGCTGCGTTGTGTCTTCGTTGCTGCACGCGGACTTTCTCTGGTTGCGGCGAGCGGGGGCTACTCTTAGTTGCAGCGCGCGGGCTTCTCATTGTGGTGGCTTCTCTTGTTGCCGAGCATGGGCTCTAGGCACGCAGGCTTCAGTAGTTATGGAGCACAGGCTCAGTAGTTGTGGCTCATGGGCTTCAGAGCACAGGCTCAGCAGTTGTGGTACACAGGCTTAGTTGTTCTGCTGCATATGGGATCTTCCCAGACCAGGGCTCGAACCTGTGTCCCCTGCATTGGCAGGCGGATTCTTAACCATTGTGCCACCAGGGGAGCCCCAGAATTACTCTTTACACAGGATTCTCTTTACATAGGATCTTTCCATTCTAATCCTCCTTCAAGTCTAGCAAACCCACTCTTCTAAAGGAACCACTATTAACAGTTTGTGTGAAATTAATTGTATACCAAAAGCTTTATGAAAATAAATATATTTTGTATTTACAAACATATAGTATCTACATATGTATAGATCTATATATATAGTTGACCCTTGAACAACAGAGTTTAACTGTGTGGGTCCACTTATATGTGGATGTTTTTCAATAAATACTACAGTACTACATGATCTGCAGTTGGTTGAATCTGCAGATGTGGAAACTTGGATAGGATGGTAAAGTTATATGCAGATTTTCAACTCTGTGAGGCCCAGGCCCCTAGCCCCATTGCTGTTCAAGGGTCTACTGTATTGTGTGTCTATAGATCTCATGCATGCACATGTATACGTAATGTACAGCTTGATTATATCAGCTGCATAATTCTATATTATAGGTGTATCAGAAATTATTTTATACTCAACTGCTGAACATTTAGATTTTGATTTTTGTGTTTTAAAAAATAATGTAATGAAGAGCGTCTTTGCCTTAACTCTGACTTTTGGGGAATTCTCTTAGTGTTTCATTGTTAAATATGATATTAATTTAGATAAATATTCTTTGTCATGGTAAAATAGGCTTCCTCTATCCCAGTTTAACGAGATGTTTTTTCTTTAATTATGAATAACTGTCACATTCTAGCAAATACCTTTTTGACTTTTATTGAGATTGTATTACTCCTTTGACTTATAAATGTGATGAATCATTAACATACATACATATATATATAATTTTGGGGGGGCCTTGCCGCACAGAATGCGGGATCTTAGCTCCCCCACCAGGGATCAAACCTGTGCCCTCTGCAGTGGAAGCGAGGAGTCTTAACCACTGGACCACCAGGGAAGTCCCAAATCATTAACATATTAATAATCCTTCCTACATTACTGACATAACCCTTCTTGGTAAATGTCATTCTTCTAATGAGAAACAGTTAAATTTCATTTGCTCACATTTAGGATTTGGAATCTATATTCACTTGCTGATATTTTTAACTTGACCAGGAACTGGTTCTAGATGTTTAAAGGATGTGTCATTGCAAATATCAGAGGCTTGAAAATAGCCACACACCCAGTGGCCTAGGAATCTGGGATATCTTCCACGCAACTCATAATAAGCAATTGCTTTAGTCCCTATTAAAAACAGGGAAGACGACTGCCAGCCCCTCCTGTCCTTAGTGATTCTGCCTCTTCCCCAGGCCTCTAATTTTGAGGGCAGGGCTGCAGAGAGAGTGCTTCGGTGACCCCCTCCACCCAATTCCATAGAGCCTGGACTCTTTCAGAGGAAATACTTGTTCTTTCTTATCTGTCTTTAAGGTTGGCCATCTGGGAGCCAGCCACCTCAACTTTTTGAAGAGAAACAGGACCTGAACAAATTTAGAATTAAACCTGTAATTCATTTGGATACCTTGAATCCTTGGTAGATTTTCATATAGAAAGCTTAAGATGATGATGATTAGTTCAGTTTTGAAAACTGAATTAGTATAAAGATATATTCATTTTTAAAATGATGTGAATGAGAAATAGTGATTTTTTTTTTTTAAGGATAATTCTTCTTCCCCAACCCCAGGACTGGTAGAGCTAGAGGGGAAGTACTTTGAGAAAGTACTGGTTGCCATTAGTTATAGAAGGCCCATTATATGGTTGTAGTAAAGTCAGTTTGTGATAATATTTTGAAGCATTCTAAAAACGTTTTTCTGTTGGAGTACCAGAAAATGGTACTCTTCATTTTTTCCTACTCTGTTACTAATTCGTAGGTTGAATGGGGTTTGTTCTGAGCATTAATGAATGTAAAATATTTGGATTATTACCTGGCCCACAGTAAGCCTTCAGTAAACCTTAGCTACTATTACTTATTATGGGGGTAGGCAGCTTCCGACATGACTTCCATTGAACCTCACCTGCTGGTATTCATGCACTTGTGTAATCCCCTTCACTTGACTGTGGCTGGACTCAGGGACTTGCTTCTAACGAGTAGAATATGGCAAAAGTGATAGGATGTCTCTTCTGTGATTACATTACACTAGACTGTGACTTCCTTTTTGTTGGAGTCTCTATTGCCCTCCCAGCTTGTACACTTTACAAACTGCCATGTTGACACAGAATTAAGATAGCTTCCATCCAACAGCTTGCAAGAATCTGAATGCTTTCAACAACAAGTGAGCTTGGAAGTGGATCCTTCCCCAGTTGAACCTTGAAATGACTACAGCCCCAGATGACACCTTGACTTCAACTTACAAAAGATCTTGAAATGGGATCTAGCTAAGTTGTACCCAGATTCCTGACCCACAGACACTGTGATATTTTAAGCCTGTAAGTTTTGGGGTAATTTGTTCTATAACAATAGATAATATTATAAACAGTATAACATAGACTTAAGATTACAGACTCTGGAACCTGACTCTGGAGTTTGAATCCCAGCTCTGTCACTTACTAGCTGTTTGACTTTGTGTAAACTACTTAATCTCTGTGTGCCTTGGTTTTCCCATTTGTAAGACGGGGATGATGTTAGGAATAGTAAATGAGATAATACACATAAAGACCCCGGCACATAGTAAGTGCTATATCTGTTGGATATTATTTTTTTATTTTTTATTTTTGTTTTGCGGTACGCGGGCCTCTCACTGTTGTGGCCCCTCCCGTTGCGGAGCACAGGCTCCGGACGCGCAGACTCAGCGGCCATGGCTCACGGGCCCAGCCACTCCGCGGCATGCGGGATCCTCCCGGATCGGGGCACGAACCCGTGTCCCCTGCATCGGCAGGCGGACTCTCAACCACTGCGCCACCAGGGAAGCCCGGATATTACTTTTATGTAGAAGAAACTAGGGCATAGACCTTTACTGCTAGCGTTAGCCATCAGCTCTGGTTTCCTATTAAAGTCTTTTGCAAACAAGAACGCCTTCTAGTTTTAGTTTATAAGTGCATTTGGCTCAATGCTGAAGGGAGAGACAAAGAATAATGGTTTCTACATTATTTCATGAGGAGGAATTGGCAGTCTTTTCAAGTAAGTCTCCTTAAAGATAAGGAGTTGGTTTAATTCTTTGGAAGAGAAGTGAAACTCCTTGCTACCTTGTCTTCTACCCTCAAATACTGCATATTACTTAGATGGATTATAGTAGACAGGAGAGTGTGCCCTTAGTTTACACTCAGTTCTTATGGTGAGAGGTTCAGTGTAGGCTTAAAATTAAATGCTGAGTCAAGTGGAAGCCAGAAAAGTAAAGTTCTAGTAGTCCAAGAAAGAGCTGTGCAGAGGCAAGGTCTAAAGAAGGTCTAAAGAAATAATTTCAATGGGTAAGAAATTAAATCTTGGGGTAGTGTAAGATCAAACAAAAGCAAACTTGAGGACAGAAAGGTCATTTATTGAGGCAAGGATTGGGTGCAAAAGACCTCTAAAACACACAGATTTTACATTTGCACAGCACTTCAGAGTTTGCCAAATGTTTTTGCTCACGTAATTTTATTCGATCCTTACAACAACTAAGTCAGCACTAATGTGTTATCATCATTTTGAGATGAGGCCATAAAACCTCAGAGTGGTTAAGTTTCTTATTTGAGGTCACACAGCCACTAAGTGGGATGAGATATAAAACTTTGTGATCTATGTGATAGGACATTTGGTCTGCCATAGCTCTTAGGTTATTTTGATCAGTTTCTATGTCATTCTGGATCGAATTATTTAGAACTTGACATTCCTGGCTAGGAATGTACCCTACATGAGCAGCGCATGGCAGACACCATGCAAGTGAGCTGGGATTTTGAGTTCCAAGTTGCAAGTAGGTTTATTTTATTCCAGTTAACAAACCCTGCTTTTTTCCATACTATTCCTGCTCAGCAGCTATTTTGTGACACTTTCCCAAATTCCCTGATATACTTTGATTACAGTTATTAAGAAAATGTTAAGTTACATGGGCATTCAAAATGATTCCCTATTTAAAAATGACCCTGCACTACCCACATATGACATTTTCACAATATTTTACAGTATGATCTTGGAGATAATTTCAACACAGAAACACCATACAGTATAATGAGAAAAATGGCCTTGGACTGTGCTTTTAAAAAACTGTACCCATCATGCAGTGTTGTAATACGAGAAGTTTCATCAAACCTTAAATTTGTTTTGAAGCAAACTCTATATATGTCAGTTTTATCTGTCTTTGCCAAATATGCATCAGTAATCTTTATAAATAATCCGTTATCAAATATAAACAATGTGCCTGGGACCCAGAGCCTTCCCTAGTAACCAATGTTGAGAAAAGGATGTAAAGCTGTAGTGTCCATGTTGAGAATTTTTCCTCTCCTCCTAACATTCAGTGCCTTCATGATGTAACTGGCTGTTTCTCACTGGGGTGTTCCATTCAGATGTGCCATCCTCTAAACTGGCCTCAAGATTCCAGACCTTTCCATTACTCACCTGAGGTACTGAGTGCCAGGTGCTATTAGGTTCTCAGGGGATATGGTGAAACCAAATACAAACTAATTTTCTCATTTATTGAACAACTATTTACTGCTCTCATGGAACTCACATTCTGATGAGAGAGACATCCAGTAAAAAAGATAACAAGATAATGAGGTAAAATGTATATAGTGGGAAGTGCTAAAGATTTAAAAAAGTAGAAAAAAGGATTTTAAGGGGGGTGGTTTTGAAACTTTAGATTGGTGGACTGGGAAGTCCTCATAGAGAAGGTGATCTGAGTAAGAAGTAAGGAGAAATGTTAAGTGATAGGATGAAAGTCATGTTACAGTGAAGGTCTATAGAAAGTACTTCAGAAACACATGATGACGGTGATACAGCCAACACTCATTTAATACATACTACATGCCAGGCAGTGTTAGAAGTACTTTATACAGACGAATTCATTTAATCTTCACAATAACCCCGTTCTAAGAAAGAGATCACCTATCCTATGAGAAAGTAATTGATTTGAGGTGGGATTGGGAAAGGAAATTAGCTGCACAGAGGTGATGACATTCAAGTTGGCCCTAAGTGATGGAGGTGAGTGTTGGGAATGGGGAGGTCCTGGATGCTGGAAGTTAGTAAGAGACATAGGGACACGTAGGGAAACCCATACAAAGTGTAGAGACAGAAATATACCTGGGATGTTTGGGGAATGTGTCTGGGAGTCAAAGCCATTTTTAGAAATAACTGTGCCTTGATATTTTTCTAAGGGGAAAAATCCTGTTTTACTAAAGATAATAGCATAAAAGAACAGGGGAGGAAGAGTTTATATTTATGAAGGCACAAAGGATCTTTTTAGGGACTAGGCTTTATCAGAATGGGGGAGAGAAAAAGACTTCCAGCCATTACTGGTGACTTATCTCAGGGTAAGCCGGGACTCAAGAAGTGAAACAGTAGGAAAACCACTGTCTCATTCCCATCAGCCCTTTGTCCAATCAGGCAGATACGATTGACTCTCAAATCTTTAAGTGGCTACCTCTTTGCCTAAATTTTAGGCAACTGAAAGTATGTGGTATAAACAAAAATCCCTGCCTTTTGATTTTTGTGTACATGTTATATTGATTTTCAGTGTCCAAGAGAATTTTTAAACGCTGCGTGAATTTTCTCATAAGTTTTCTACAAACTAACATTGAGGTGTTTTGCGTCTTTTGAAGAATATCCTGCTAAAGAAATTCTCCCCTGTCCCGGTGCTTCTTTGAAAACTCTCAGTATAAAAGACAATGATAATTTGAATATTTTAATGACACTATGTCACAATTTTTATTACACACATCAGTGAATGGAAGGAAGTTTTCATCATGAGATTACGAGGCTGTTAAGACAACAGATTGTTCTCCCAAAGTCTACAGAGCTGCCTAAATCCTTGCAGTATTTTGAGTACCTTTAACTGCTAAAAAATATTTCTTCTGGATGTTCTTATTTTTTAAAGCATAAATGCCTCTGAGAATTTATTCAAATCACACAAGCATTGATCTATTGGCTGTAGAACAAAGAGCATCATCAATGACATAGGTGACTTTTTGGAATGAAAATACTGAATTTGACTTTATATCTCAGTTTATGAATATGCTAATAACTATTAACTTGCTCTGTTTTGTGGATTTTTGTTTCAGTAACTCTTTAAGAACCTTAAAATGGCAATTTGCCAAGTGACTTTCTCTCTAAGAGCAGAGCACAGTTGTGATGATATTTGAATAATACAAACAACAGTAGACAAGCAGAGGAAGGAAGAGGCAAGGAGGAAACAGTTTCTAGGCTTGTCTGTATCTACATGCTTTTTTTTTTTTTTTTTTTTTTTTTTTTGGTGGTACGCGGGCCTCTCACTGTTGTGGCCTCTGCCGTTGCGGAGCACAGGCTCCGGATGCGCAGGCTCAGCGGCCATGGCTCACGGGCCCAGCCACTCCGCGGCATGTGGGATCTTCCCAGACCAGGGCACGAACCTGTGTCCCCTGCATCGGCAGGCGGACTCTCAACCACTGCGTCACCAGGGAAGCCCTACATGGTTATTTTTTAATTAAACCAAAGATATAAAATGACCATGATTTGTGCAGCATAAGTTTTGGTTATACAAACAAATAATTAAAACATTTAAAAAAGTAAACTATTAGCCGTGAGTTATTGTCAATAGCAACAGTGTCAACACTACATACATGTTACTAAGATTAAGTTGTGGGATTCTTTAACCAGAGTGAATAAGTTATTAAAATTAGGGGAGGGACTTCTCTGGTGGTACAGTGGTTAAGAATCCGCCTGCCAATGCAGGGGACACGGGTTTGAGCCCTGGTCCAGGAAGATCCCACATGCCACGGAGCAACTAAGCCCATGCGCCACAACTACTGAGCCTGTGCTCTAGAGCCTGCAAGCCAGAACTACTGAGCCCGCACACCTAGAACCTGTGCTCTGCAACAAAGAAGCCACCACAATGAGAAGCCCATGCGCTGCACCAAAGAGTAGTCCCCGCTCTCCTCAACTAGAGAAAGCCCACGTGCAGCAACAAAGATCCAATGCAGCCAAAAAGAAATAAATTAATTAAAATAAATAAAATTAGTGGAAGAAGTTTGGCTTATACCAAATAAGCCATAATTTGATATTAAATGAATTACACGTATTTCACAGGATTCCGTACTCAGTCCCCTTCTCTCTTCTTTGTTCCCCTGGGCAATTCTCCACCCATATTTGTAACTCTCATCCAGGAACTGATCACTGCTAGATCTCATCCTCACCTCTGACTGCTGTCATGTGTTACAGACTTAACTTATTAATTACTGTCTCATTCTAGATTGGGGAACCTCAAAGGCAACATATCCCCAAATGTTCTCCTCTTCTCTCCCCTCCCAGTTTTTGGTTAATGGACCCATAGTTCATCCCGGTGCTCAAGCCAAAAACCTATCAATCATCCAAGAGGACCCCCCTCTCTATCAGCACATCCCTCTGGTAACTATCTCCTTCTGTCTCTTCTACCTTTTTAATATCCTCTGAATTTCTCTCTTTTCAGTGCCACTGTCACATTCACGCCCTTGTCATTTCTCACATGAATTATAACTGGTGCCCAGATCTCCTTGCCCTTCCAGTTTATTAGCTCTGCTATGACTGGAGTGACCTTTCTAAGATGCAAGTCTGATCATGTCATTCTCACACTTGTCATCCCAAGTCTTGTCATCATTTACAAGACAAAGCTGAAACTTTTTAGTACAATCTGGCCTTTGTCCTTGTTCCAGCCTCATCTGTTGAGACTCTGTTGCATCTTGTGTTTTGCAGCCATGTTGAATGACTCATGATTCCTCAAATGATCCTCTATCTTTATGTATCATCTTCTGGAATGCTTTCCCTCTGCTTTTTTTTTTTTTTTTGGTTTTTGGTTTTTTTTGGTTGCGTTGGGTCTTCATTGCTGCACGCAGGCTTTCTCTAGTTGTGGAGAACGGGAGCTACTCTTTGTTGCAGTGCGCGGGCTTCTCACTGCGATAGCTTCTCTTGTTGTGGAGTATGGGCTCTAGGCACGCAGACTTCAGTAGTTGCGGTGCAGGGGGCTCAGTAGTTGCAGAGCGCAGGCTCAGTAGTTGTGGCGCATGGGATTTGTTGCTCCGCAGCATGTGGGATCTTCCCGGACCAGGGATCAAGCCCATGTCCCCTGCATTGGCAGGTGGATTCTTAACCACTGCACCACCAGGGAAGTCCTCCCTCTGTTCTTTATTCAGGAAATTTCTTGGCATACTTTAAGACTTGCTCAAGTACAGCCTCCCTCAGGAGGCTTCTTTGAACTCTGCAGGCAGTCAGGTACATTCCTCTTAGTGCTTCCACAATGCCATGTTTGTATTTCAAATAAACCATACATCTCACATTGCTGCAATTATTCATTTATATGTTTTGTTATCTAAAATTTGACTTCTGAAAGTCAGGAACAGTGCTGTTCCCATTTTTTCATCCCTAGTGCCTAGGATATAGTCAGCAAATTTATAGGTCCATACTATACACCAAACACTATGGGAGGTGCTGGGCTACAAAGATAATATAAATAGCCTAGGGATTTGTTATATTCACATATCCACCTGTATGCCTACGCAATGATCCTTCCTTAGTTCCATCCATCCATTCATCCAATAATTACTTTTGTGGGCCTACTAAGTGCCAATACTGTGTTCTCTAATGGTAAACAAAACAGTGTGATCTCTGTTCTTGCGAAGCTTATCATCTACTAAGAGAAATAGATATTAAGAGAGTAAGTACATAAATAAATTACTACAAACCAGGAAAAGTCCATGAAAGTTAAAAACAGAATATTACAAGAGAGAAAGTGATATAGGGAAACTTCTTTAGATTGGGTGATTAGGGAAGACTGCTCTGAAGAAGTGGCGAGTCAGTAACCAGTAGGCTATAAGTTTTCAGTAAATAAATGAATGAAATTAAGCTATAAATGTGCATTCTGGAGGAAGCATATTCCTTTGCTCTGTCATGCAAGAGGCCAGCAGGTTCCAGGGCTGAATGGTCACAGGTGATGAAGCTTCTGAAAGGTGGATACCTCTTTCTGTCAGAGCTGTGCCCTCTTCCAAGGACTTGGTAAAAATATAGCTGTGGCCAAAAGAGGAGAGAAGAAGGGTGTCTTGTGGCTCCCTTCCCTGAGGTTTGAGTCAATAAAGAACACTATAGGACCAGAGGAGAAGCCCAGCAGCTTTCTTTTTGTTGACAGTCTTAGAGTCTTCTGCTGTCTCATCATTGGATCTTTCCCCCTTTTAAAAGAAGCTCTCCAGCAAAGTTTGTGTTTTACTCATTTTGACTACGGTTAGCTTGTGGGCTTACCAAAACAGACTGAGACAAGCGTACAGTGCGGGAAAGAGGCCCGAATGGAAGTGGTAAATAAAATAATGGGCGGGCCATGCATGGACTAAAATAAGTGTCGGATTCTGATTTAAAGCCTGCCATCAGATGCAGCTTAATTGTCACTTGCCACTCGCTGATAGGGTTTTGATATGAGTCTGCAAGCAATTGATTTATTATGGTCTCTGTGCAGTCAAACCTCTCTGCTAACGATAATCTGTATTTGCAGCCGCTCCCCAGCGCTAGCATCACTGCCTCAGCTCCACCTCAGATCATCAGGCATTAGATTCTCATAAGGAGCGTGCAAACTAGATCCCTCGCATGCACAGTTCACGGTAGGGTTCACACTCCTACGAGAGTCTAATGCCGCTGCTGATCTGACAGGAGGCGGAGCTCAGGTGGTAATGTGAGTGATGGGGAGCGGCTGTAAATACGGATGAAGCTTCACTTGCTCACCTGCTGCTCACCTCCTGCTGTGCGGTCCAGTTCCTAACAGGCCAGGGACCGGTAGCAGTCCGTGGTCCGGGGGTTGGGGACCCCTGATATGTAACACGCAGCACTGTTAATTATATTTATCATGTTGTACATTACATCCCTGGTACTTGTTTATCTTATAACCGGAAATCTGTACATTTTGACTTCCTTCATCCAAGTCACCCTCTCGCCACTATCTACCTCTGATAACCACAAGTCTAATCTTTTTTCTGTTTGTTTGTTTTTGGAATATAATTGACCTGCAACACTATGTTAGTTCCTTACACACAACGAGTGAGTCCATATTTCTATACATTTCAAACTGATCAGCATAAGTCTGGTTGTCATCTGTTATTATACAAAGATATTACATAATTATTGATTATAGTCCCCACACTGTGCATGTTTGATTTTTTCTATGCTTCATTTACCTTCTACCTATTTAATCTTTTGTCTTCTTCTTTTCACTTGCCTAGCTTCACAATACGTCCTCACTTCTAGACTTTAAGCATTTTTCATTCCATTTTATACTCATATTTTATTTTCTGATTTTTATTTCTAAAATGTTTTTTTTGCTTTGTATCACTTTAATGTTTTAACTTTTTAACTGTGGTTCCTAGGCATAGATTACCTTCTATTTATTTTGACTCTATTATTTAAAATTCTTGATGTTTAGAGTTTTTATGGTGTTTTAATTCATTTAATTTTAATTGTATTTATTTTGTATTTAATGTCTTAGTGTTTAAAATTAAACTCTCTAAACATGTTTGTCCATTAATAAAATTTACAAGACATATAAAAGTACAAAGAAGAGAGTAAAAATATCTATAATTCTGCCATCCTGAGATGGCGCTGTTAAGATAATACATATGTATATATACTATATATTATCGTGGGGGAGTATATTGTGTGTGTGTGTGTGTGTGTGTGTGTGTGTGTGTTTTAGACATAAGATTAGTGTTGTAAGGAGGTTTGTATCCTAGTTTGTTTTTTTTTTTCATTTAGGTTTATATCCAGGGCATTTTGCTACATCATTAATATTCTTAAAAAATTTCCTGATGGATTCCAGTAGATGAGCTCTTGGGGCAAGGAGACAGCTAGTAAGCATTCTGAACTGGTTTGGGCACTCCACTCTCCCTTGCTTAAAAAAGGTTTGACCTGCTCAGTGACATTCTGCAGGAGATACAAGTTCCCAAGCTTACCCTTCAGGGTGTATCAACCAGCAGACTGAATACTGGGTATTAGGGTCCTCTTATCAGAAATATTCCCAGTTCTCATCTTTGCCCAGTGTGCTGTCTTAGATGGCGGGAGCAGAGGCTGAGATGGATTCAACCAGGTCTCAAATAAGAAGTTCATAAAATGTTAAGTCCGGATATTATCTCTTAGTCTAAGAGGAAGGTGGTGTGGCCATTTCATAGACCAAACACCATTATGATATGCTCAACATGGATTAAGCATGTTCTGAAGGCCACCTTCTGTTCATGGCTTCCTGGAATCAGAACAGTTATAGGCCTCTGCGGGTATAGTTTTTCTGTTTTTTTTTTTGTGGTACGTGGGCCGCTCACTGCTGTGGCCTCTTCCGTTGCGGAGCACAGGCTCCGGACGTGCAGGCTCAGCGGCCATGGCTCACGGGGCCAGCCGCTCTGCGGCATGTGGGATCTTCCTGGACCAGGGCACGAACCTGCATCCCCTGCATCAGCAGGCCAACTCTCAACCACTGCGCCACCAGGGAAGCCCATGGGGGTATAGTTTTTTAACGCTTGTGTCCTATCAAGTTGAGGCAGGAGGCTGGAGAGCAGCAGGTGTGGATAATTGTTACAGATTGTGACTGATGCCATGGTGTCCTTGTGTAGAGCTCATTCCCGTGGTTACCATGCTCTCCTTTTTAGGACGCTTGGGTAGCTTTTCCCTTGAACTCCATAACTTGGCTCACAAGACCTGTCTCCTGTCTATCTCTCCAAACTCATTTCAATTTCCCCTTTCTCCTCCATTTCTCAGCTAGTGAACTTCTTTCTGGGCTGGACCCTCTGCATGAAATACTCTTTCCTCTTTCTCCTCATTTAGATAACTCTTACTTTTTTTTGGCCACGTGGCTTGTGGGATGTTTCCTGACCTGGGATTGAACCCCGTGCCATGGCAGTGAAAGCCCCGAATCCTAACCATTAGTTCACCAGGGAATGCCAATAAATCTTACTCTTTCTCCAGGTTTCTGCTTGACTCTCCCTTCTTCCAGAAAATAGTGCAGCTCTCTATTTACTTCCATTCACCCATCAACCGAATTCTGTTTTAAAGGTAATACATACACATGGTAAAAACAAACAAAAAAATAGTAACAAAACAGGCTTCACTCTTCAGATGTATCTCCTTTTAGCCGTTTTAAACTTTATTCCAGTAGATAGCATTATACATTCTAATTATACCTCTGTTTCTTGCTTTAAAAAATTTGAGTGGTACCTATTGGCTTTATGCTCTGAAAGGTGAAGAATTCAGTGCACTTATATTCATCTCTGCTCTGCTTTCCCCCGCTACCTCCAAGTTTTAGTTAGGTATATTTTCTACCTATTTTTGTGTTTACCTTTATAAATTTGTAATGATTTATATTTGTATTTAATAACTCCTTGCTCTATAAAATGAAAGAGTAAGCACAGCTCTACTTCCCCTGCATACACATCCCCTGTCCCTTTTTTCTTTTATCTTTTTTTTTTTTTTTTTTTTGCCGTACGCGGGCCTCTCACTGTTGTGGCCTCTGCCGTTGCGGAGCACAGGCTCCGGACGCACAGGCTCAGCCGCCATGGCTCACGGGCCTAGCCGCTCCACAGCATGTGGGATCTTCCCGGACCGTGGCACGAACCTGTGTCCCCTGCATCGGCAGGTGGACTCTCAACCACTGCACCACCAGGGAAGCCCTCTTTTATCTTATTTTAACTAATCCATTACTTGTATATTAACAAAGCTTCTATTATTTCCTTGCTATTCTATATAAAATACACTTGTTTTCCATTCTTTTCCTATAATTACTTCTAAAAACTGAAAACCAAAAAGCTATATTTACAATATTGAGTATGTTACTATACTTTGGAGAAGCAAGTAGTGTGATTGAGTTCATGTTGACAGTAGTGTTTGTGTGATTAAATCTGTCCCTTTGGAATGAGAATGTTCCAAGCATTCTCTTTTGTTCCACTCCAAAATATGGCTCAAAATTGAGTTTTCAATTGCCTTACTTTTTTCTTGAAAGGAAAATTTATGCCATCATTTCACAGTTAAGAACTTCTGGGTTTTAATCATACAATTTGTACAATAGAATTTCCTTTCTGATTTTCTATTCTGATTTTCTAGGCATGCTGTAGAGCTGAGATCCTGAAACCTCTTGACTCCAGGTCAGTGCCATTGTTTCCTGAACTTCTTTTTCAGTTTACTGTAGTATGTCCTCAAGTAATTTTTTTTTCAAGAAGGCTTTGTGGGACATAAATTTTCTGAGTGCCTGAACAACAGAGTGACACTATTGTGTAGTAAGTTAGAGTATGTACTCTGCAGCCAAACTCCATGGATTCAAAGCCCAGCTCTGCCTCCTCTGAGTGACATTATCTTTAGCAAGTTTCTCATCTTCTCTGTGCCTCTGTGTTCTCATTTAGAAAACCAGGGATAATAATATTGCTAAATTAATGCTATTGTTCTGAAGATTAAATAAATAAGTTAATTGCAAAGAGCTTGAAACTGATCTGGTTCATAGGAAGAGTTCAAGAAGTATCAGCCATTACAGTAAGCCTAAAAATGTCATTATTTTTCCTCACCCTTCACTAATAGTTAATCTGAGTATAGCATTCTAGATTCAAAATAATTTTCTTTTAAAGTTTTGTAGAAACTTGAGTGTTGCTATTGAAATGCTTAATTTCCTTTCCTTTAGAAATAAAGTAGATGACCTGTTTTCAAGTCTTTTATTCTGGTATATTTATGCATTTTCTCTTAATACTTGAAATTCAAAAATTTTACCAGGATGTGTCTAGGGTATAGTGTTTTTCTTTCATACTCATTGGTACTTAGTGAACTGTTCTGTTCTGAAGATTCTAGATTTTCTCCCAGTGACATTTTTTCCTATTAATATTATTTTTTTTCTGCCTTGCATTATCTCTGCTCTCTTCTTTAGTAATAGCTACCATTTCTGCAACTTTATTTTCAAGATCACTAATTTGGTCTTTAGCCTTGTTCATTCAATTCTGTTACCTAGCTTTTCTACTGTTTTTTCTTTTAACAGTCATTTTAAGACCTCTTTCTTTTTTTTTAAGATTTTTTTTTGATATGGACCCTTTTTTTTAAAAGTCTTCATTGAATTTGTTACAATACTGCTTCTGTTTTATGTTTTGGTTTTTTGGCTGTGAGGCATGTGGGATTTTAGCTCCCCGACCACGGATCGAACTTGCAGCCCCTGCAGTGGAAGGTGAAGTCATAACGACTGGACCACCAGGGAAGTCCCTAAGACCTCTTTCTTATTGATCTTTTTCACAGCAGCCAATTCTTGTTCTATTCTTTTTTTTAATTTAAAAAAATTTTATTTATTTTTGGCTGTGTTGGGTCTTCATTGCTGTGTGCAGGCTTTTCTCTAGTTGTGGCGAGTGGGGGCTACTCTTTGTTGAGGTGCGCAGCTTTCTCATTGCAGTGGCTTCTCTTGTTGTGGAGGACAGGCTCTAGGCATGCGAGCTTCGGTAGTTGCGGCAGGCGGACTCAGTAGTTGCGGCGTGCGGGCTCAGTAGTTGTGGCTCTCGGGCTCCAGAGCACAGGCTCAGTAGTTGTGGTACACAGGCTAAGTTGAACCACAGCATGTGGAATCTTCCCAGACCAGGGATCAAACCCATGTCCCCTGCATTGGCAGGCAGATTCTTAACCACTGCCCCACCAGGAAGTCCCAACTTGTTCTATTCTTGCAATGCCTTCTTAAGTCTCTTTGGGAATACAGTTTTTAATTTATGAAGGTTCTTTTCTGTTCTTTGCATCATTTCTCTTTCTTCTTGATCAGTTGTTCGTTGCTTATTGATCTTTTTCTTTCATGCATCAAGTTTTCCTCAAATATTTGGTTGTCTGTTTATATTTAAGGATAAAGAACTGCATTGATTAGTATAGGTAGGCAGCCTGGGTTTTTATGGGTCTGATTACAGTTGTATAGATCTGATTACCCAAAAGCCCTCTCTTCTGACAGGGAGGGCTGACTTTGGGTAAGTGGGTTGACCTCACCAGACATTGAAACTGATGCCTTGATCTTGGACATTTCAGCCTCCAGAACTGTGAGAAATAAATATATGTTGTTTATAAGCCACCCAATTTATGGCATTTGTTATAGCAGCCCAAATGGCTAAGACAGATGTGTTTTGCTATGCAGTTGTTTTTGATTTCCATGGGCTTAGATTTACTTTTTTAAAAAACAGCTTCTGGGTTTTGTGTCATAGTTAAAGACCATCCCTAGTCTGAGACTTTAAACAATATTCTATGTTTTGTTCTAGTTCTTTTAGTTTACTTTTTTACATTTAAATTTTTGACCATATTATGTTTGGCTTTGTGTTAAGTGTGAGATTTTGACCCAACATTATTTCTTCCACATGGTCACCCATTTGTCCCAACAACTTATGTGCTCATTTTTAATTTTGATGTCTGGAATTGTCTCTCAACAATGGCCAGTCTTTTAACATTTCAGGTGTGAGTCTGGGCAAAATGGTGTAATTTCTTTTAATTAGAATGGCTTGTGAGCCAGGAGGAAGGCCAGCAGAAGATAGCCACTAGGCTCTGAGGCAGTGAATCCCAGCACTGGGAGTCACTAGAATCAGCACACCTGATTAGAATAGGTCACCTAGGTTGTTGTGGGACTTAAATAATATAACTTATTTTTACTACCTGAAAAAAATATTATCAGGTGTAATAAATATGGAAAAACCTGAATTTGACTTAACTGTGTATAGATTTCATTCATCCTCTGAGTGCCTCACTTTTCTGGGTTTACAAAGCAAGATTAAGTTCCCTAAACTTTGTAGGTCCCATGCCAAGTTTTAGCTGGAGTGTTATTATTGATAATACACATCTAGATATTATAATTGTTTAAACAAAAATATCCAAAGAGGATTTCCTACTTTCTGAATGATTGATAACCATCTCCCAATGAAGCGTTTTGATCCTTTACAATGTGTTTGCTTCTATTAATGTTACGAATATGGTTTCATAAGTTGGTGTTAGACTATGACCTTTCTGCTTTTAGAAGAGAGAAACCCTCTTCTCCTCTAAAATTATTGACCTATGGGCTTCTGCACATTCCTTACAAAATACAAACTACCTTCCTTGTTAAATGCTAAGTTTGGGCCTCTCAGACCAAAAATTGTGCTTAAAGTGCAGGTTGGCTTTAAACTTGGCCACCTCACCACAGATCTTTTAACATTTTGTGAGAAGGAAATATTAGGATGACATATGATTATTTATAAATTATTGGTCTTTTATTTATATTCCCATTCCATTGCTGTGAATAAGCTATGTGCTAAGATGCACTTATTAAACTGAGAGCTTAATAAGTAAGTGTGTTTATGCTTATGTACAATATGCAAGTTGATAGGAATTTGCCAAACTCTGTTTGAGGAAAAATTTATATGCAACCTCTGAAAGGCTATAGAACCTAATGGCATACATTTTGTGTCCTAATCTCACTGAGGATTTTATCTTGTTTTTCTGACACTTATTTTTCCTTCCCCTGATTTCTTTACTTAATTATATTTCTGTTGTACTTGAAGCCTATTTTCAATAAGTTTTCAAGGAGATGATGTATAAATATGTTTTGGTATTCCTTTATTCTAAAATAGCTCAGTTCTTGTTTGGGAGTGGTTCTGAGAGGGTTAACATTTGATGTTAATATATATCTATAATCTCATTCTATACTACTAACCTATGGAATTATAGCAGTGCCATGCTTTGTCCAAAACACAATTCTCTGTGACCGAATCTCATAAAATGGTGTGATCAGCGTTTTTGTAGCCCATAAGCTGCAAGTAATGCAAGTTTGAAAATCAGTTGTGTACAATTTTCTGTAAGACTGATTTTATCTAGAAGAATTACACTCCTTTTTTAGGTATTTGATATATAATTTCTTACTTGGGAGAGTTTATAGAATAGGGATTATAAATAGAGCTGATTTTATTTTTAGACTGATAGCCTGTTGAGACATATCTAAGGAGTAATAATTCTCCTTTCACTGAAGTTGGCATATATTATAAAAAGGACTGTAGCACTTCTTAACCCAGTTTTAGCATTCGTGTAATTATACTGCCAACATGTTTTTTAATTCAAACTATTTTTTTGGATGAGAGTACATGGGAAGCTTACTTATTTACCTATTTATTGAATAATTATTTACTGATGGCCTACAATGTCATTTATTGCTAAGTTCTAGGAACTCAAGGATGAATTAAGGTACATTTCCTGGTCTGCAGGAATTTATAAGCTACAGTCAAATATGCAAACAACTAATTACAATGTAATATGATAATTTCTCTGTGGATACACAGATAATCTTCAGTAGGAACAAAGTAAGAGCTCTTCAGCACATCTGGGGGTAATATTTTAGCTTAAGCTTGAAGTATGAAGAGTTTTCCAAATGCAAAAGCAGCAGAGAAAATAACATGTGCAAACGAAGGAAGTGTGAGAGTTTGGTGTATTCTGGAAAAAAAAGGAAAGTAGCTTTATTACAGATAAAAACTGGATTGAATGATGTAGCTTAGATGTGCAGTCATACGAGGACTCTTAGTACTTCTTCCGGAACTACATTTACCTCCTAAACTGCCGCACCCCTTCCTCAAAGGGACAGACCCTGCCCTTAAAAAATGACCCTACAGATGAGCAGCAAATGGGGTATGTCAATACATTGGCTGACTCTGAAAGGCTAAGCAGTGTATTCCCTGAAATTCACCAGAAAAATCACTCAAGCTTTCATGAGAGTTATGATTTGAGAGTGATAGGCCATTTGAAACAGAACATATGTGTTACTGTAGCAGAAGTGTCTTAAACATGAGACCAAGAAAAAAGATGTAGATGATGTGCACTGCAAAGCTTTGAGTCAGGGCATAGTTTCCCTTTTCACCATAATGAGAACATCCAGTGTGAAGTGTGAAGAAGGGGTTAAAGAAAGCAAGACTGGAGGCAGAAATTGCTTAGGCGTCTATGGTAGTACTTGTGAGAGAGGTGATCTGGAATGCAACGGGGGCTGCAGAGATGCTTAAGAGGTGAAACTGGTGGGATGAATTGGGAGATTGGGATTGACATATATACACTAATATGTATAAAATGGATAACTAATAAGAACCTGCTGTATAAAAAAATAAATAAAATTCTAAAATTAAAATAAAAAAGGTAAAATTGGTAAGAATTGGAGTTTAATTGTAGAGGGAAAGCAAAGAAGAAGAAAAATCTAGAATGACTCTCAGATTATGGCTTGGGAAATTGATTAACATTAATTAACTTAGATCAGCAGTCCCCAACCTTTGTGGCACCAGGGACCGGTTTCGTAGAAGACAATTTTTCCAAGGACGGGGTGTGTGTGGGTGTGGCTCAGGCTGTAATGTGAATGACGGGGAGCGGTAGGGAGTGGCAGATGAAGCTTGGCTCGCTCGCCTGCTGCTCCCCTCCCACCGTGAGGCCCGATTCCTAAGAGGCTGCAGATTGGTACTGGTGCGCTGCCCGGGGATTGGAGTCCCCTGATCTAGGTAATACAAAATGAAAGCAAAAGGGTAGATTCAGTTTGGGACACACTGAGCTGAATATACTTGGAGGAAATCCCAGTTACAGATATTTATTGGAGATTGTATAAATGGATCTGGAGGTAAGGGAAGGGATGTGAATTCATGATAGAAATTTGGGGTAATTAGCAATTTAGTCATAGTTAAAGCTAAAGGCATGATTAAGTGGATTGGGGAGAGTTTGTGGAATAGGGAAAGAAAGTGGTTGTACCTCTGCCCTCATGGGCCAGAATGAGTTGGGATGGGTATGGAGTGCAGCCCAATTTACCTATCCTTTCCATCCTACAAAGCACTATGTTCTCTCTGTTAGAACATAGGTAATTTAAACTTAAACTCAATCTCAGGTTAACAAAGAAACTCCTATTGTTTCAAACAAATGAATGTATTATCAGAGTGTTAAATTATAGGAAAAGTTTGAACAGTAGACCTTAAGCCATAACTGATCCTGACATTTTTTTAGCTGTAATAAACTCAGTTGACTGAGGCCCCAAATAAATATTTACTTAGGCATTGAATAGGAAGTACAGATAACACTTATCATGTTATCGTTCCAAGCTTAGTTTATTGTTTAGGACCATAATTCTAAAGCATGCATTCTCAAGGGAGACAAAAATTGGTTCTTGTGGGCAGAAAACCTTAGCTATAACCATGGAGGTCCTCCATGGCCCAACCCCTATTTGACAAAATCTTATTCCTTAATATTTAATTTTTCTTGTTAAATTAAATTTAAATTCTCCCTCCTTAGAGGTTAATAATGAAAAAAGAAAAAAAAAGGGCTGAGAAACACTATTCTTAAGACATGAAGAAAGCAGTTTGTAGAAGATATTAATTTCGGATATCTTCCCTATGGTGTCTAAGATGGACTGGCTTGTCTTTTTATTTACTTATTTATTTTTTTTGCTAGCGTTCATTCAGGGAAGAGGATGGAACAAAATCACTTGCCCTAATTGTGAAGTTTTTTACTGCTTTTTGATATAGAATTTACAGAAAATGTGGGTATCTAACTATATAAGCTTTCAACTGAAGATTTACTTTGGGCATTGCCATTTTTTTGGGCATCTGATACTAAAAAAATTTGATTATTTTGAGTTTTAGCCAACATATTAAATAACCGAATATGTATAAATCATTCTATCATCAGCACTTTGATCATTAAGTCCAGATACTATACCAACTCCTTGGGCTTAGTGATTGAATCTTTTAGGTGATGGTATGTGTACTAATCAGGATTTTTTAATTATGAAAACAGAAATGGCCTCTGCATATCTTAAGTGCAAAAGAATTCAGGGGAAGGTTGGGGAGACAGACTCGAGCAGGTTCCAAGCAGGATGAGGCAGCATAGCCAAGATCCTGCTATAGGCTCCCTCTGTGGAGGACACTGCCCCTGGCACAGTTGCCGCTGGACACTGCCACTGCTGGCAGCGCCGCTCTGTGTGTGTGCCATCTAGAGGCTACTCCAAGACACCGCAGTTGCTGCAGTGAATCTCTGACCCTGTGCCTTCGACAACTCCATTAAGTTTCAGCGTGCAGGCAGGAGCCACTGCTTGGGTCTGTTCTACCTCCCAGGAGTCAGGAATATTTACCCTTCTTTGGCTTCCATCATGAAGTATGGGCCCTGCTCCCCTCCTATATTGGGATTTCCCCCAAACAGAATGTGGATTTATACACTGAAAAGCCCCAAATGCCAAATGTCCCTTACAACATTAATAACTAAGAACTGAATAATGCTTTGCCGTTTACAGGCTGCCTTGGAATATTTTCATTTGATTTGTAGTACAACAAAGTACTTCAGTTTTTGAGATGAGAAAACTAAAACTCAAAGTGGTTACTTCACTAACTAAAAGTTTCAATGCTAGGGAAGAAAAGAAAATTTTTGAGTGGCTATCATGCTAAATATAGTCCCAGATGCTTTTATACTCAGTATCTTTTAAAAAATATATTTTTAAAATATTTTATTTAATCAACATTTGAACATGTGATCAATATTAAAAATTATCAGTAAGATAGTTCACACTCTTTTTCTTATACTAAACTTTCAAAATCTAGTGTATATTTTCTATTTACAACACCTTTCAATTAGAACACTAAATTTTCATTGGGTATAGTTGATCCATATTTATAGTTCATAAAATGTACAGTTGAAAAAAAAGATTTATATATCCAAGTTGCTCAAAACTAACTTAAGGGCTTCCCTGGTGGCACAGTGGTTGAGAGTCCGCCTGCCGATGCAGGTGGACGCGGGTTCGTGCCCGAACCCGGGAAGATCCCACATGCCGCAGACCGGCTGGGCCTGTGAGCCGTGGCCGCTGAGCCTGCACGTCCGGAGCCTGTGCTCCGCAACGGGAGAGGCCACAACAGTGAGAGGCCCGCGTACCACAAAACAAAAAACAAAAACAACTAACTTAAGTTTTTTTTGCAGTGGCCCTACCATATTTGTTTATTTATTGGAAAGAAATTTTGCATACAAAAAATTGTACCAAATTAATATGTACAACTTGATGAGTTTGGAGATAGTATACATTTGTAAAAAAAAAACAACCGGGCTTCCCTGGTGGCGCAGTGGTTGAGAGTCCGCCTGCCGATGCAGAGGACACGGGTTCGTGCCCTGGTCCGGGAAGATCCCACATGCTGCGGAGCGGTTAGGCCCGTGAGCCGTGGCCGCTGAGCCTGTGCATCCGGAGCCTGTTGCTCCGCAACGGGAGAGGCCACAACAGTGAGAGGCCCGCTCCCACCCTCTTATTTTTTATTATTGTTGTTATTATTACTATTATTTTGTGATAAGATCACCACATAAAATCTACCTTCTTAGCAAATTTTTATTTATATAATACAATATTGTTAACTGTAGGCTCTATGGTGTACAGTAGATCTCTAGGACTTATTCATCTTGCATAATTGAAACTTTATACCTTTGACTACTACCTCCCTCTTTTCCTGTCTTCCCAACCCTTGGCAATCACCATTCCACTCTGCTTCTATGAATTTGACTATTTTAGATTCATCATATAAGTGGTATAATGTAGAATTTATTCTTCTGTATCTGGCTTATTTCACTTACTATAATGTCCTCCAGTCTCATTCATGTCACAGATGGCAGGGTTTTCTTCTTTTTAAAGGCTGAATAAAATTCCATTGTATTTGTATACAACATTTTCTTTAAACATTCAGCCATCAGTGGACACTTAGGTTGTTTCCATATCTTTGCTGTTGTGAATAATGCTGCAATGAACATGCAGACATGTCTTCAAAACCCTGATTTCAGTTCCTTTGGAAATTTACCCAGAATGGATTTGCTGAATGATACGGTGGTTCTATTTTTAATTTTTTGAGGAACTTGTTTTCTGTAGCAGCTGAACCAATTTACGTACCACAAGCAGTGCACCAGGGTTCCTTTCTCCACATCTGCACCAACATTTGTTATCTTTAAAAAAGATATATATAAATATTTTATATATATATATATATATATATGCATGCCATTCTAACAGGTGTGAGGTGTTATCTCACTGTGGTTTTGATTTGCATTTCCCTGGTGATTAGTGATGTTGAGCATCTTTTTATGTACCCATTGATCATTTATATGTCTCCTTTGGAGAAATGCCTATTCAGTTCCTTTGCCCATTTTTAAGTTGGGTTATTTGGTTTATTTTGCTATTGAGTTGTAGGAATTCCTTATATACTTGGGATATTAACCCTTTATCAGACAAATGAGTAGCAAATATTTTCTCTATTCTGTAGATTGCCTTTTCATTTGTTAATTGTTTCCTTTGCTATAGAGAAGATTTTTGTTTCATATAATGTGACTTGTCTATTTTTTCTTTTGTTGTCTGTGTTTTGTTGTCATATTCAAGAAACTGCCAAGGCCAATGTCAATAAGCTCTTTCCCTTTGTTTTCTTCTAGGGATTTTATGGTCTTATGTTTAAATGTTTAATCCATTTTGAGTTGATCTTTGGGTATGGTGTGAGATAAGCATCCAATTTCATTCTTTTGAATGAAGAAATCCAGTTTTCCCAACACTATTTTTTGAAGAGAATATACTTTCCCATTGTTTATTCTTGACATCCTTGTCAAAACCAGTTGACCATATATGCATGGGTTTATTTCTCAGCTCTCTAGTCTGTTCTGTTGGGGTATAGATGTGTTCATGTCAGTACATTACTGTTCTGATTACTGTAGCTTTGTAATATATTTTGAAATCAGGAAGTGTGATGCCTCTATCTTTGTTCTTTCTCAAGATTGCTTTGACTCTTTAGGTTCTTTTGTGGTTCCATACACATTTTAGGATTTTTTGTTCTATTTCTGTGAAAAATGATATTGGGATTTTGATAGGGATTGCACTGAAACTGTAGACACTTTCGGTAATATAGACATTTTAACAATACTCTTCCAATCCATGAACACAGAATATCTTTCCACTTATTTTTGTCTTCTTCAGTTTCTTTCATCATGTCTTACAGTTTTCAGTGTACAGATTTTTCACCTCCTTGGTTAAGTTTATTCCTAAGTATTTTATTGTTTTTGATGCTTTTGTAAATGAGATTATTGATTTCCTTTTTGGATAATTTGTTGTTAGTGTATAAAAGTGCAACTGATTTACATTGATTTTCATATCCTGCAATTATGCTGAGTTCATTTATTAGTTATAATGATTTTTTTGCAGAGTCTTTAGGGTTTTCTGAATATAAGATTGTGTCATCTGCAAGCAGAGATAATTTTACTTCTTCCATTTTGATTTGGATGCCTTTCATTTCTGTTTCTTGCCTAATTGCTCTGGCTAGGATATCTAGTACTATGTTGAATAGAAGTGGCAAAAGTGATTATCTTTGCCTTAGAGGAAAATCTTTAAGTTTTTCAATATTGAGTATGATGTTAGCTGTGGGTGTTTCATATATTGCCTTTATTATGTTGAGGTTAAATTCCTTCTATACCTAATCTGTTGAGAGTTTTTATCCTGAATGAGTAGTGAATTTTGTCAACTGCTTTTCCTGTATCTATTGAGATGACCATGCGATTTTCTCCTTAATTTTGCGAATGTGGTGTATCACATTGATTGATTTGCATATGTTGAACCATCCATGCATCCCGGGGATGAATCACTCTTGGTCATGTTGTATGACCCTTTCATGTGTTGTTGAATTTGGTTTGCTAACATTTTGTTGAGGATTTTTTCATCCATATTCATCAGGGATATTGGCCTATATTTTATTTTCTTATGGTGTCTTTGTCTGGCTTTGCTATCAGGGTAATGCTGGCTTGGTAAAAAGAGTTTGGAAATATTCCCTCCTGTTTTTTGGAAAAGTTTGAGAAAGATTGTTATTAATTCTTCTTTAAATGTTTGGTAGAATTTGCCTATGAAGTCATCTGGTGCAGGGCTTTTCTTTGTTGGGAAGTTCTTTTATTACTGATTCAATCTCCTTGTTTGTTATTGGTCTGTTCAGGCTTTCTATTTCTTCTTGATTCAGTCTTGGTTGGCTGTATGTTTGTAGAAATTTATCCATTTCTTCTAGGACGTTCAATTTGTTGGCATATAGTTGTTCATAATAGTCTCTTATTATCTTTAAAAAAATTTCCATGGCATTGGTTGTCTCTTCTATTTCTGATTTTACTTATTTAATTCTTTTTTTTCTTAGTTTAGCTAAGGATTTGTTGTTTTGTTTATTTTTTAAAAGAACTAAGCCTTAGTTTCATCAATTTATTTTATTGTTTTTTAAATTCTCTATTTCATTTATTTCTGCTCTAATATTATTTCCTTCTTTCTGCTAACTTTGGAGTCAGTGTGTTCTTTTTCTAGTTCTTTGAGGTGTAATGTTAAGTTGTTTATAAAAGATTTTTCTTCTTTTTTAATGCAGGCATTTATCGCTATAAATTTGCCTGTGGTATGTTGTTTTTTGTTTTCATTTGCCTCATGATATTTTCTAATTTCCTTTTTTGACTTCTTCTTTGACCCAAAGGTTCAAGAGTGTGTTGTTTAATTTCCATGTATTTGTGATTTTTTTCCATTTTCTTTTTTTGAACTCTAGTTTTGTTCCATTGTGGTTAGAAAAGATACTTGGAACAATTTCAGTCTTCTTAAATTTGTTAAGACTTGTTTCATGACCTATCTTGGAGACCGTTCCATGTGCACTTGAGAAGAATGTATGTTCTGCTGCTGTTGGGAAGAATGTTTTGTATATGTCTTTTAGATTAGTTTGGTCTATATCATAGTTCAAGTCTGCTGTTTCCTTATTGATTTTCTGTCTGGATGATTTGACCATTATTGCAAGTGGATTATTTAAGTCTCCTATTATTATTGTAATGCTGTCTATTTGTTCCTTCAGATCTGTCTTTGATTGCTTTATAAATTTTGATGCTCTGATATTGGGTATGTATATATTTATATTTGTTATATCTTCCTGTTGAATTGACCCTTTTATCATTATGTAATGACCTTCTTTGTCTCTTGCAACAGTTTTGGACTTGTATTCTGTTTGATATAAGTATAGCCACCTCTGCTTTCATTTGGTTATCATTTGCATGGAATATCGTTTTCCATCCCTTCGTTTTTGGCCTATATTATATATTCTTAAATCTAAAATAGATCTCTTGTTGACAATATGTAGTAGGATCTTATTTTTTAATCCATTCTACCACTCTATCTTTTGATTGCTGAGTTTAATCCATTTATATTTAGAGTAATTATTGATAAGGTCTTACTATTGCCATTTTCTTGATTGCTTACTGTCTGTTTTGTAGTTTTTTTGTTCTTTTCTTTCCGTCTTTCTCTCTGATTTGATGATTATTTTTTTGTAGTGATATACTTTGATCCTTCTCATCTTTTTTGTATCTGCTGTAGGTTTTTCTTTGTGACTACCACGAGGCTTGCGTGAAATTTCTTATTGTTATAATAGTTTATTTTGAGCCGATAGCAACTTAATTTCAATTGTATATAAAAGTTCAACACTTCTATTCCCCACCAACACATTTATCTTATTGATGTCAGAATTTGCTTTTTTTATATTGCATATTCATTAACCAAATTTTTGTGCTCATAGTTACTCTTTTTTTTTTAGGTTTTTAAATTTTATTTATTTATTTATTTTTGGCTGTGCTTGGTCCCCGCCTCTGTGCATGGGCTCCCTCCAGTCGTGGCGAGTGGGGGCCACTCCTCACCACGGTGCATGGGCCCCTCACCGCCGCGGCCCCACCCCCACTGCGGAGCACAGGCTCCGGACGCGCAGGCTCAGTGGCAATGGCTCATGGGCCCCGCCGCTCCGCGGCATGCAGGATCCTCCCAGACCAGGGCCTGAACCCGTGTCCCCTGCACTGGCAGGCAGACTCTCAATCACTGCACCACCAGGGAAGCCCCCATAGTTACTCTTAATACTTTTGTTTTTTAACTTTTATACTAGGGTTAAAAGTGATTAATGCACCACCCTTACAGAATTACATTATTCTGTATTTGTCTATACATTTACCTTTACTTGTAAGATTTATACTTTCATATGTTTTCATGTTGCTTTTTTAGTGCCCTTTCATTTTAACTTGAAATAACTCACTTTACCACTTCTTGTAGGACAGGTCTTCTTTGTCTCAGAAAGTTATCATTTCTCCTTAATTTTTGAAAAACAGTTTTACCAGGTGTAGTATTCTTGGTTGGCAGCGTTTTATTCTTCCATCACTTTGAATAGATCATCTAACTCTTTCCTAGCCTGCAAGATTTCTGCCAAGAAATATGCTTAAAGTGTTATGGGGATTCCCTTGTATGTGACAAGTCCCTTTTCTTCTGCTTATTTCAAAATTCTCATTTTTTGATTTTTTCACAATTTAATTATGTTAAGTGTCAGTGTAGGTGCCTTTAGGTTTAAACTATTTGGGGTCTTTTGGGCTTCACAAATTTAGATAACCATTTTCCTCCCCAGTTTGGGTAGATTTTTCCCATTATTTCTTTTTTGAAAAAATTTATTTATTTTAGTTTTTGGCTGTGTTGGGTCTTCATGGCTACATGCGAGTTTTCTCCATTTGCAGCGAGCAGGGGCTACTCTTCGTTGCAGTGTGCAGGCTTCTCATTGTGGTGGCTTCTCTTGTTGTGGAGCACAGGCTCTAGGCGCATGGGCTTCAGTAACTGTGGTGCGTGGGCTCAGTAGTTGTGGTGCACAGGCTTAGTTGCTCCATGGCATGTGGGATCTTCCCAAACGAGGGCTCAAACCCATGTCCCCTGCACTGACAGGTGGATTCTTAACAACTGTGCCACCAGGGAAGTCCCTTCCATTATGTCTTTTTAAAAACATTTATTTATTTATTTTTGGCTGCATTGGGTCTTTGTTGCTACGCATGGGCTTTCTCTAGTTGTGGCGAGTGGGGGCTACTCTTCATTGCGGTGTGCAGGCTTCTCATTGCGGTGGCTTCTCTTGTTTCAGAGCATGGGCTCTAGGTGCATGGGCTTCAGTAGTTGTAGCATGCAGGCTTAGTGCTTGTGGCGCACAGGCTCAGTAGTTGTGGCACATGGGCTTAATTGCTCTGTGGCATGTGTGATCTTCCCAGACCAGAGCTCGAACCTGTGTCCCCTACATTGGCAGGTGGATTATTAACCACTGTGCCACCAGGGAAGCCCCTATTATTTCTTTAAATAAGCTTTCTGCCCTTCTCTTCTTCTCTTCTTCTGGTACTCCCATATGCATATGTTGGTTAAGTTGATGATGTCTCATAAGTCCCATAGGCTTTCTTCACTCCTTTTCTTTCTTTTTGTTCCTCTGACTGGGTAATATCAAATGACTTGTTCTTGAGTTCATTGATTCTTTCTTCTGTTGTTGAAGCTCTCTATTGAATTTTTTAGTTCAATTATTGGTTCTTCAATTCCAGAATTTCTGTTTGGTTCTTTTTTATGATATCTACCTCTTTGTTAAGCTTCTTATTTTGTTCATGTATTGTTTTTCTGATTTCATTTACTTTTCTATCTATATTCCCTTGTAGATCACTGAGCTTCTTTGAGTGTCCTGAATTATTTGTCACATGGTTCATAGACCTCCATTTCTTTAGGGCCAGTTACTGGTGCTTTATTTTGTTCCTTAGGTGGTGTCAGGTTTCTCTGATTCTTCATGATCCTTGTAACCTTGTGTTGGTGTAGATGCATTTGAAGAAGTGGTTGCAGGTAAAGTGAAACTGTCCTTCCTACCCTCTTCAATGCATCTCTTTTCATTTCTGTACTCTACATGGTGCTGTAATCTCTCATCTGGATTCTGGAGCTCTTGGCAGGTACTCTTATCTCTTGATGGTTTTCAGATTAGTGTTTCTGTGAGGGTATGAAGGCAGAACCTCCTATTTTGCCATCTTGTTGACATCACTTCTACACACAGAGTATCTTATTTGATTCTCATAAAATGTTGTGATGTAGTACAATCATTATTCTCCCCCGGATGGGTAAATAGAAGTACTAGTGGCAGAACTGGGACTTGATCCCAAGTCTTAAGACTTCAAATTCTTTTCTCATTCAATGGCCCAATCAAGCTGACTTATTGAATTCTTTCCCTCCCTCTTCTGACACTTTCCACATTCATTTTGTACCAGTTAATATGGTACTATTTTTGTATCTAAGAAATATTTTTTCAATAAATTCATCTGTAAAACTTTTCCCAAGGCAATGGCTTCGAAGAATATTCTATAAAGTTATTTTCTGACAGTTTTCCTCTAGAACAGCAGTCAATATAAAAACACAAAATGGAAACAGACTTGTTTCTAGGGAATATTTCTTTGCTCTGGAGATATTTCCATATCAAATATGTCACAAAAAAACATTACCAAATGCCAAAAATGCTAAAAAAATGAACTGTATTTGTACAGTATACATTATATTAATCTTTCACTCACTATTGTAGCTTAAACTATCCCTTCTCTAGCCATGACCCCCAGAAGCCCTGATGTCTCTCTTAAGTTGCTTATGTTTTGGGGGTGACATTTGGTGATCCCAGTACTGAAATAGGATAATGCCTCACCCACAATTACCTCTTACCCTCTTTTCATTACGGTATACACCTGAGGGTATAAGATGCCAAATCCCAGCTGAACCAAGCTCATACCTAAGGCATAGAATTTAACTTTATTTTCTGTTGTTGTTCTTGCTGACTCTCTGCATTTCCAGACTTTGGTGCAGAGTTATGAGAATTTTACTTTCCTGTGTTTCCGTGCCTTAGTTTATTTTTCTGGATTCAATTCTTGTCCTCCTACACCTCTAGGATTGCTCAGATTTTGGGGGCAATATTTCCTCATGTACATTGTCTTTTCAACTCTCTCTAAAAGTACTCTAATTGTTTCTAAGATTTTGAGTTAAAGGAGTCTGACCAATTGGAAATCTACTCATGGCTGTGGAAAAGATTTGCTTTAGAAAAAACCTGGGCACACCTATTTGGCCTCTTTTCCTTCTATATCTCCAGTATTTGGGTCTTCACTTTATTTGGTATACCTAACTCCATTGTTCCTTCCTCAAGCAATTCAGATAAAAAACAGTTAAAGATGTCTCAGGAAAGTTGTTAGTCTCTGGATTATAAAAAGACGACTTAAAGCAAAACCATTAGGCTTGACGAAGGGAAAAGAGTATAATGTTGGCTTAATGGGTAAGTGTAGAACTATTGTAAAGACACTTGATGCAACTACTCTGTAAGAGTTTCCATTTTATTTGTTTTTCTTATATCACAGATATACTAACTGGCTTTCACATCTGTGGTTTTGTTGGTTTCCTGAGAGCAGATTCTGGAATGTAGAGAGGCTTCTTCCCACTGCTATCCTTTTCACTGCTTAGTCCAGTGGGTTCTATGCCTCCAGGATAAAGAAACAGCTCACAGAGGAAGTAAGAGACCTACGCCCTATATAGGTGAGCTTGATTATAAAGCCAAATTTTAGGAGCACAAAAGATGAAGGCTGTCTAAATGCTGGTGGTTAAATTACAGCTTTAAGGAAGATGGGAAGTGCACGTTTAATCATTCATTTATTTCTTAAGCATTTATTGATTTACTGATGTGTCAGACTTAAATAGGATCAAGAACCTCTCCTTATAGTCTAGTTGAGACAGACTCGTAAACTGGTAAGCCACGATGTAATGTGGCAAGAAGTATAATAGGGTATGGTAACTAATAGAAAGACGACATTTGAGCAAGGTCTTAGAAATATCAGACTTCATTTAGGTCTCTGTGATCAAATTTCCCTTTCAGAGTTGTTTGGACAATTATGCTGAGGCAACGCAATAGAGCAACAACCATTGTTGCCATTGTCAGCACAATCAAAATCTAGGGTGTGATTGTGGATGGGAAAGTGGATCTTGGAGAAGATTCCAGGAGGAAGTCTGTAAAGAAGTGATGTCTTTACTGGAAAAATATATATATTTATATATATTATATATATATATATATTATAAGAAAATCTTATAAATAATTTTATTTTCTAAACATCAATATATGCCAAGATTTAGAATTTGCAAATATAGGACAATCATACACACATACACATGCATTCACACCCCAAATATATACACTTAACAGTTTTTCACAGAATTATATTTCAACCCGAGAACTTCCTTTTCACAGTATTACTAAATATACAAATACTAATTTGCTTAAATTATTAAAAGAAACAGTGTTAATTTAAAAATGTCCTATATTTGTATCTCGATTTGTGCCTGTTAGGAATTTAAAAGATTGTGAAGCTTTGTCTCAAAATAAAGTATGACTAATTTAAGAAGTCTTCTAAAAAATAATTTTCATATATTCCAGAAATGTCTTTTAGAACTCAAAAAGAATATAAAATATTCTACCACATACTCATAACTTTAAATTTATAGTTTTAAATGATAAGTTGGGAAATTAAATACTCTACTGATATATAAATGCTGAAACTAGAATTGAGCATCAGAAATACCTGGGCACTTTAAAAATATACTTTCCTCAGTCCTTCCCAGACCCATCGAATTAGATTGCCAGGAGCAGGTTTGGGTATGCAGATTTTCAGATATATATCCTCTGTGTAAAGTACCATTGCTAATAGATGTTAGATGTTATTGACTTTAAGCTCCATGAGGTCAAAAGCTCTGTTTATCTTATTTATTTTGTCCCTAGCACCTGATACATAATAAATACTCAGTTTGCAGAGTGGATGAATGGATTGAATCTCTCTGTTTCACATTCATTTAATATTTTTTCATGTTTGAAATCCAGACCCAATAACAACAGTAAATTCTTATTCTGGCACTGGGAAAGGTGGGTCTGGTCTTAGTCCTTTGAGCCTGGCTAATCTCTGCTAAAGAGTCTCATTCCGTGAGGGCTTTGGACATTGGCCTTTGTGCCTGTAAGGGTCTTGTAATGTACTAGTGAGCGGGACCTAATCCTGCATTCCCTCTTTCCCAGGAATTCTCCTTTGAGCTATCTGTGCTTTTCTATTCCCGGTGCCCTAGGGAGGTTTTCTGACAAAGGCTGCAGGACCTACACATCTCAACTCTATCTCCTCAGACTCCTCCCCACAGCTGCAGAAAGTACTTTCTTCCCCTTCCTATGTGGCAGGAAGCCACCCTTTTGTCATATCTTGCATCTGGCTACTCTGTGTCTAATGAGGAAACCTCTACACTAGTTCTTCAGGCTTGGTCCATAGTGAGTTAAAAGATCAGCTTTGGGAGATTTTCTAAAACAAACAAACACTGAATTCTCTTTTAAGTGTCTGGCTCTTAAAATTGAAAGCCAGAATTTTCATGATTATTTCTTCTACTTTGAATTATTTTAAAGTTTATTTTGAAAATCAAAATAGAAAATCTTATCTCTGTTTTAGATCATCGCTACCCTAAGTGTGGTCCACTTTGGGCAGCAGCAGCCCAGACTATCCTGGGAGCTTGTTAAAAATACAGAATCTCAGCTCGCAGCTCATACCTGCTGATTCAGAATCTGTACTTAAACAGGATCTCCTGCTGATCAATCTGCATGTACATTAACATTTGAAAAATGACTCTTCTTGGTGACTTCTTCTCTAATCCTGAAGTATCATCTTAGCCACAATAAAGAGAGAGTGACATTTACTAGGAGTTAAAAATGCATCAGAAAATTATATGTTATCTCATCCCCAAAGCCAGCACCTTACTTAATGAGGAAACAAACATCTGCCAAAGTCAGGAATACAACAAGGATGGCCAATATCCTTATTACCATTCAGAACCATTTTCGAATTGTCATCCAGTGCCCCTAGGGAGAGACATATGAATTAGAAAAGAAAAGGTAAAATAATCTTTATTTATAGATTATATTGTTATATATCTGAAAAACAAAAAATCTTTGAAAAAAATCTACCAATACACTTAAGAGAATTTAGTAAAATAGCAGGTTATAAAATCAATACATAAAAAGCAACAGCTTTCATATGTAAAAATAATAACTGCTTGTAAGATATAAAGACCCCTTTCATAATTGCAACAAAAATAACAACAAAAGTACCTAGTATAAATTTAATAAGAAATGACCAAGACATATATGAAGAAACTATAAAATATATCTGAATGACAGAAATGAAACATGAACAAATAGTAAGCCATACCATCAGTTTGAATAGGAAGACTAAATATTGTAAAATATCTTTTCTGATAATACACATTATCAGGCTTTTTTCTTGAAGCTAAACAAATAGATTATAGATTTCATTTGGAAAAGCAATTAAACATAAATAGCCTGGAAAACTTTAAAAAAGAAAACAATGTGGGGGGGGTGAAATCTTAAACCAGATGTCAAAACATATTACAAAATCTCTATAATTAGAAGGATATTATATTGGCAATTGAATAAACAAACAAACTAATACAACCAAATTTAAAAATCCAGAAATAAATCTAATTGCACTTGGAAATTTAGACCATGATAAAGGCAGTGTCTGAAATCAGTGGAGAAATATAGAGTTTTTAAAAAGTGATGTTGGGATATCTGGATAGCCATATGAAAAAGATAAAAATGGATTCATCTGCATACCATATACCAGTATAAATTCTAAATGGGTAAAAGATCTGAATGTAAAAAATAAAACTATACAAATACTAGAAGAAAGCATGGGTGAATCCTTTATAACACGTGACTGAGTGAAAATTTCACAAGTTAAGTGAAAAGTCTGATAACTTTGGCTATATTTTAAAAAATTCCACATGGCAAAAAGCCACTAAAAGCAAAGTAAAAATACAAGTGACATCTGGGGAAATATTTATAACTTCTCTTGCAGAAAAGGGGTTAATATCCCTAATATCTAAAGGACTTACAAAGTGAGAAGAAAACAAACAACATTATACAACTGGACAAGAACTATATACACACAATTCACAGGAAAATAAATACAAATAGTATTTTAAAGATAGAAAAAGATGCTCAAACTTGCTCTTAACGAGAGGGGTGAAAATTAAAACTACATTAAAACGTTATCTCTCATCTATCAAATTGGCAAAAATCCAAGTGTGTAACAATTGCATTCTGTTGGCAAGGCTGTGGGAAAATGGGCACTCCCATACTTTGCTGAAGGGAGTACAGCCTTGGTGAAAGAAACTTGTCCATATCTAGCAATATTACATACTATTTATGCTTTGACCCAGCAACCCCACTTCGAGCAATCTTTCCTAAAGATCTACCAGGAAAAGCATGGAATGACATATATACAAGGCAATTTTTAGTGGCACTAATTTGTAATAGCAAAATAGAAAACAACTCAAACATCCAACAATAAGAGACTAGTTGAAATAAACCGTGGTACATCCATGCAATGGAGGACCATGAAGTAGTTACAAAGAATGAAAACTATCTCAATTTCCTGCTGTGAAAAATTATTAGGTGAAAAACATGAAGGGCAGAACACTGTCTATAATATGCTAGCTTTTATCTAAGAAGGGGGAAGGGATATGAATATATATTTGTATTTGCATATATTAATAAAACAATGGAAAGATAAAGAACTACTGTAAATTGTTATCTGGTGAGGCGGTAGGTATTGGGGTGGTGGGGAGAAAAGTTAATGCTAGACTTCTCTAAATGCAGTTGGTATAGTTTGACCTTGGAGACATGTAAATGTTTTTACCCAATCTTAAAAGAAAATTAGATAAAAATGGAAACAACAAATAAGGCAATCCACAAAAACTGGAAACAAAATGAAGCAAAATAAAACAAATGTATTTCAAATTAGTGGATCTGTGTCTTAATAACACAGGGGATTATTTCATGGAACTTTTTAAAAAAGTTTTTATTTTATATTGGAGTATAGCTGATTAACAATGTTGTGATAGTTTCAGGTGCACAGGAAAGCAATTCAGCCATACATAAACATGTATCCTTTCTCCCGCAGACTCCCCTCCCATCCAGGTTACCACTTAACATTGAGCAGAGTTCCCTGTGCTATACAGTAGGTCCTTGTTGGTTACCCTTTATGTTTCATGTGACTTTAAAACAGTGGGTAGGTGAGAAGGAATTGGTGTCAGTTAATAGAGAGTTAGGAGACCAGTTAATCAAATGCAGCACATGGACTTTGGATTCTTATTCAAACAAACAAACAATTTATGAAGCAGTTGGAAATTTTAAAAATTGTGGTAGTGTACCATAAAATTTAACATAAAATTTACCATTTTAATGGAAACAACCTAAATGTCCATTAATGGATGAATGGATAAAGAAAATGTGCATATATACAATGGAATATTATTCAGCCATAAAAAGAATGAAATCTTGCCGTTTCTAATGGGTAAAAAAGATGTGGTACATATATACAATAGAATATTACTGTCATTAAAAAGAATGAAATAATGCCATTTGCAGCAACATGGATGGACCTAGAGATTGTCATACTGTAAGTGATGTAAGTCAGATAGAGAAAGAAAAAGATCACAAGATATCGCTTATATGCAGAATCTAAAATTTAAAAAATCATACAAATGAACTGATTTATAAAACAGAAGCAGATTCATAGACTTAGAGAAGGAACTTATGATTACCAGGCGGGAAGGGTGTGGGGTGGAGGGATAGTTAGGGAGTTTGGGACTAACATGAACATACTGCTATATTTAAAATGAATCACCAACAAGGACCTACTGTATATCACAGGGAACTCTGATCCATATTATGTTACAACTTAAATGGGAATAGAATTTGAAAAAGAAAAAAGAAAAGAAAATAATTCTTGCCATTTCTGACAGTATGGATGGACCTCAAGGACATTATGCTAAGTGAAATGAGTCAGACAGAAAAAGAAAAATACCATATGATTTCACTTATATGTGGAATCTAAAAAACAAAAATAAAAAACCAAAATAACGAAGCTCCTAGATACAGAGAATTGATTGGTGGTTCCCAGAGGCAAGGTGGGAGGAGTGAGGAGGGTGGGAAAAAATGGGTGAAGAGGGTCAAAAGGTACAAACTTTCAGTTATAAAATAAATAAGTCATGGGGATGTAATGTACATGGTGACTATAGTTGATAATACTTTGTTTCATATTTAAAAGTTACTAAGAGAGTAGATCTTAAAAGTTCTCACCACAAGAAAAAAAATTTTTTGGAACTATGTAAAGTGACAGATGTTTACTATTATGGTGATCATTTTGCAATTTACACAAGTATCAAATCATTAGTTGTATACCTGAAACTGATTTTATATGTTAGTTATAGCTCAATTTTTTAAAAATCACCATTTTAACCATTTTTAAGTGTGCGGTTCAGGGGCATTAAGTACATTCACATTGTTGTGCAACCATCACCACCATCCATCTCCAGAATTATTTTTCATCTTCCCAAACTGAAACCTTATACCTGTTAAAAAATGACTGCTTATCTCCCCCTTCCTGGCAACTACTATTCTACTTTCTGTCTCTACGAATTTGACTACTCATATGAGTGGAATCATATATTGTAATATTTATTGTAATATTTCAAATATTGTAATATTACTTTTTGTGAGCAGGTTATTTTACTTAGCATAATGTCTTCAAGGTTTATCTGTATTGTAACATGTGTCAGAACTTACTTCCTTTTAAAGGCTAAATAAGCTACATTTTATTTACCCATTTATCCATCAGTAAACATTTGAGTTGCTTCCACCACTTGATCATTGTGAATAATGCTGCTGTGAACATAGGTGTACAAATATGCATTCCTGCTTTCAGTTCTTTTGGGTATATAACCACAACGGAAATTTCTGGATCATATGGTAGCTCTATTTTTTAATTTTTGGAGGAATTGCCATACTGTTTTCTACAATGGCTGAACCATTTTACCTTCCCATCAGCAATGCATTAAGGTTCCAATTTCTCCATATTCTCCCCAACACTTGTTATTTTCTAGATTTTTGATAATTGCCATCCTAATAGGCATGAGGTGTTATTTCATTATGGTTATTTCATTATGGTTTTGATTTTTGATGTTGAGCATCTTTGTGTTCATTGGTCATCTGTATATCTTCTTTGAAGAAATGTATTCAATTCCTTTGTCCATTTTTTAATCAGATTGTTTCTTTTTGTTGTAGTAGTTGAGTTGTATGAGTTCTTGATTGATTTATTTTGGATATTAACCCCTTATCAGATATATGATTTGCAAATATTTTCTCCCATTCTGTGAGTTGCCTTTTCACTATGTTGATACAGTCTTTTGACATACAAAAGCTTTAAGTTTTGATAAAGTGCAATAGATCTATTTTTCTCTTGCTGTCATACCTAAGAAATCATTGCCAAATCGAATGTCATGAAGCTTTTCTTTGTTTTCTTCTAAGATTTTTATAGTTTTAATTCTTACGTTTAGGTCTTTCATCCATTTTGAGTTAATTTTTGAATATAGTGTTAAATAAGGGTACAACCTCATACTTTTGCATGTGGATATCAGTTTTCCAAGCACCATTTGTTGAAAAGAAGATCCTTTCTCTATTGAAAGTTCTTGAAACCCTTCTTGAAAATCATTTGACTACATATGCAAGGGTTTATTTCTGGGCTCTCTTTTCTATTCCAGCAACTGGAAAATTTTGAACAATGACTAGATTGCTGAAGCTATAAAGAAATTAATAGTATTTTTTTAAAGTTTGATAATGGCTTTATGTATATATTATGAAAGAAATGTTTAAATATTAGATATTGCCAAAGAATTTATGGATAAAATGCTATGAAGTCTGGAAGTTAGTCTAAAAGACATCAGTAGAATGGGGTGAGGTGTGAGGTGGGGCAACTGTGTGTGTGGGGATACAGATGAAATATGATTTGCCAAAAAATAATAGTTGTTGAAGCCAGATGGTGGGTCATAGACTCTATTACATTATTCTCTCTTCTTCTGGGTGTGTTTAGATTTTTCAAAATAAAAAGTTAGAAATTTTACATGAAAACATGCTTAAAATATCTTACCACAGATGCATTATACTCATCTCAAACTTTACATGTCCTTGTCCTTGCCCTCCAAACCATTTTCCTTATCAAATATTGATCATCTTAGTTAATAGATCTTCATCACACAGTTGCTCGAGCCAAACCCATGGAGACATCCACAGTTTCCTTCATACCCACAGTAAATCCATTGGCAAATTTCCCTCAGCTCTACATCCTAAACCACTCAGCATTTTTGCTGGTGTCTCCCTGGTCCAAACCACCATCATCTCTCGCTTGCTTCAATACTTCATATCTTCAGTAGCTCATAAATTTCTCTTTGCTTCCATCTTCCCTATACCACAGCACCCTACAAGTCATTCTCTGCATAGTTGCTAGAATAACCTTTTTCTTTTTTAACATCTTTATTGGAGTATAATTTCTTTACAATGTTGTGTTAGTTTCTGCTGTATAACAAAGTGAATCAGCTATATGTATACATATATCTCCATATCCCCTCCCTCTTACGTTTCCCTCCCACCCTCCCTATCCCACCCCTCTAGGTGGTTGCAAAGTACCGAGCTGATCTCCCTGTGCTATGCAGCTGCTTCCCACTAGCTATCTATTTTACATTTGGTAGTGTATATATGTCAATGCTACTCTCTCACTTCGTCCAAGCTTACTCTTCCCCCTCCTCATGTCCTCAAGTCCATTCTCTACGTCTGTGTCTTTATTCCTGTCCTGCCCCTAGGTTCATCAGAACCATTTTTTTTTTAGATTCCATATATATGTGTTAGCATACAGTATTTGTTTTTCTCTTTCTGACTTCACTCTGTTTGACAGACTCTAGGTCCATCCACCTCACTCCAAATAACTCAATTTCACTTCTTTTATGGCTGAGTAATATTCCATTGTATATATGCGCCACATCTTCTATATCTATTCATCTGTTGATGGGCACTTAGATTGCTTCCATGTCCTGGCTATTGTAAATAGTGCTGCAATGAACATTGTGGTACATGACTATCTTTGAATTATGGTTTTCTCAGGGTATATGCCTAGGAGGGGGATTGCTGGGTCATATGGTAGTTCTATTTTTAGTTTTTCAATGAACCTCCATACTGTTCTCCATAGTGGCTGTATAAATTTACATTCCCACCAACAATGCAAGAGGGTTCCTTTTTCTCCACACCCACTTAAGCATTTATTGTTCGTAGATATGAAGGCCATTCTGACCGGTGTGAGGTGATACCTCATTGTGGTTTTGATTTACATTTCTCTAATGATTAGTGATGTTGATCCTATTTTCATGTGTTTGTTGGCAATCTGTATATCTTCTTTGGAGAAATGTCTGTTTAGGTCTTCTGCCCATTTTTGGATTGGGTTGTTTGTTTTTTTGATACTGAGCTGCATGTGCTGCTTATATATTTTGGAGATTAATTCTTTGTCAGTTGCTTCGTTTGCAAATATTTTCTCCCATTCTGAGGGTTGTCTTTTCATCTTATTTATGGTTTCCTTTGCTGTGCAAAAGCTTTTAAGTTTCATTATTTCCCATTTGTTTATTTTTGTTTTTATTTCCCTTACTCTAGGAGGTGAGTCAAAAAGGATCTTGTTGTGATTTATGTCACAGAGTGTTCTGCCTATGTTTTCCTCTAAGAGTTTTATAGTTTCTGGCCTTAAATTTAGGTTTTTAATCCATTGTGAGTTTATTTTTGTGTATGGTGTTAGGGAGTGTTCTAATTTCATTCTTTCCATGTAGCTGTCCAGCACCACTTATTGAAGAGGCTGTCTTTTCTCAGTATATATATTGTATTGTATATTCTTGCCTCCTTTATCAGAGATAAGGTGACCATAGGTGTATGGGTTTACCTCTGGGCTTCCTATCCTGTTTCATTGATCTATATTTCTGCCTTTGTTCCAGTACCATACTGTGTTGATTACTGTAGCTTTGTAGTAGTCTGAAGTAAGTGAGCCTGATTCCTCCAGCTCTGTTTTTCTTTCTCAAGATTGCTTTGGCTATTCGGGGTCTTTTGTGTTTCCATAAAAATTGTGAAATTCTTTCCTCTAGTTCTGTGAAAAATGCCATTGGTAATTTGATAGGGATTGCACTGAATCTGTAGATTGCTTTGGGTAGTATAGTCATTTTCACAATGTTGATTCTTCTAATCCAAGACATGGTATATCTCTCCATCTGTCTGTATCATCTTTAATTTCTTTCATCAGTGTCTTATAGTTTTCTGCATACAGGTCTTCTTTCTCCTTAGATAGGTTTATTACTAGATATTTTATTCTTTTTGTTGCAATGGTAAATGGGAGTGTTTCCTTAATTTCTCTTTCAGATTTTTCATCATTAGTGCATAGGAATGCAAGAGATTTCTGTGCATTAATTTTGTATCCTGCAACTTTACCACTTCATTGATTACCTCTAGTAGTTTTCTGGTAGCATCTTTAGGATATTCTATGTATATTATCTTGTCATCTGCCAACAGTGACAGCTTTACTTCTTCTTTTCCGATTTGGATTCCTTTTATTTCTTTTTCTTCTCTGATTGCTGTGGCTAAAACTTCCAAAACTGTGTTGAGTAATAGTGGTGGGAGTGGGCAACGTTGTCTTTTTCCTGATCTTAAAAGAAATGGTTTCTCTTTTTCACCATTGAGAACAATGTTGGCTGTGGGTTTGTCATATATGGCCTTTTTTGTGTTCATGTAGATTCCCTCTATGCCTACTTTCTGGAGAGTTTTTGTCATAAATGGGTGTTGAATTTTGTCAAAAGCTTTTTCTGCATCTATTGAGATTATCATATGGATTTTATCCTTCATTTTGTTAATATAGTGTATCACATTTATTGATCTGCATATATTGAAGAATCCTTGCATTCCTGGGATAAACCCCACTTGATCATGGTGTATGATCCTTTTAATGTGCTGTTGGAATCTGTTAGCTAGTAGTTTGTTGAGGATTTTTGCATCTGTGTTCATCAGTGATATTGGCCTGTAGTTTTCTTTGTTTGTGACATCCTTGTCTGGTTTTGGTATCAGGGTGATGGTGGCCTTGTAAAATGAGTTTGAGAGTGTTACTCCCTCTGCTATATTTTCAAAGAGTTTGAGAAGAATAACTGTTATTTCTTCTCTAAAAGTTTGATAGAATTTGCCTGTGAAGCCATCTGGTCCTGAGCTTTTGTTTGATGGAAGATTTTTAATCACACTTTCAATTTCAGTGCTTGTGATTTGTCTGTTTATATTTTCTATTTCTTCCTGGTTCAGTCATTGGAGGTTGTGCTTTTCTAAGAATTTGTCCATTTCTTCCACATTGTCCATTTTATTGGCATAGAGTTGCTTGTAGTAGTCTCTTAGTATGCTTTGTATTTCTGCAGTGTCAGTTGTTACTACTTCTTTTTCATTTCTAATTCTATTGATTTGAGTCTTCTCCCTTTTTTTCTTGATGAGTCTGGCTAATGGTTTATCAATTTTATCTTCTCAAAGAACCAGCTTTTAGTTTTATTGATCTTTGCTATTATTCCCTTCATTTCTTTTTCATTTATTGCTGATCCTATCTTTATGATTTCTTTCTTTCTGCTAACTTTGGTTTTTTGTTCTTCTTTCTCTAATTGCTTTAGGTGTAAGACTAGGTTCTTTATTTGAGATTTTTCTTGTTTCTTGAGGTAGAATTTTATTTCTATAAACTTTCCTCTTAGAACTGCTTTTGCTGCATCCCATAGGTTTTGGGTCATTGTGTTTTCATTGTCATTTGTTTCTAGGTATTTTTTGAGTTGCTATTTGATTTCTTCAGTGATCTCTTGGTTATTTAGTAGTGTATTGTTTAGCCACCATGCGTTTGTATTTTTCACAGATATTTTTCTGTAATTGCTATCTAGTCTCATAGCGTTGGGGTTGGAACAGATACTTGATATGATATCACTTTTTTAAAATTTACCAAGGCTTGATTTGTGACCCAAGATATGATCTACCCTGGAGAATGTTCCATGAGCACTTGAGAAGAAAGTGTATTCTGTTGTGTTTGGATGGAATGTCCTATTAATATCAATTAAGTCCATCTTGTTTAATGTTTCATTTAAAGCTTGTGTTTCCTTATTTATTTTCATTTTGGGTGATCTGTCCTTTGGTGCAAGTGGGGTTTTAAAGTCCCCTAATATGATTGTGTTACTGTCGATTTCCCTCTTAATGGCTGTTAGCATTTGCCTTAGGTATTGAGGTGCTCTTATGTTGGGTGCATAAATATTTACAATTGTTATATTTTCTTCTTGGATTGATCCCTTGATCATTATGTAATGTCTTTCTTTGTCTCCTATAATAGTGTTTGTTTTAAAGCCTATTGTGTCTGATATGAGAATTGTTACTCCAGCTTTCTTTTGATTTCCATTTGCATGGAATATCTTTTTCCATAGCCTCACTTTCAGTCCATATGTGTCCCTAGGTCTGAAGTGGGTCTCTTGTAGACAGCATATATACAGGTCTTGTTTCTGTATCCATTCAGCCAATCTATGTCTTTTGGTGGGAGCATTTAATCCATTTACATTTAAGGTAGTTATCATTATGTATTTTCCTATTACCATTTTCTTAATTGTTTTGGGTTTGTTTTTGTAGGTCTTTTCCTTCTCTTGTGTTTCCTGCCTAGAGAAGTTCCTTTAGCATTTGTTGTAAAGCTGGTTTGGTGGTGCTGAATTCTTTTAGCTTTTCCTTTCTGTAAAGGTTTTAATTTCTATGTTGAATCTGAATGAGATCCTGACTGGGTAGAGTAATCTTGGTTGTAGGTTTTCCCCTTTCATCATTTTAAATATGTCCTGCCACACCCTTCTGGCTTGCAGAGTTTCTGCTGAGAAATCAGCTGTTAACCTTCTGGGGATTCCCTTGTATTCTATTTGTTGCTTTTCCCTTCTTGCTTTTTTTTTTTTTTGTACTTTATTATTTTTACATATTAGTTATCTATTTTATGCATATTACTGTTTATATGTCAATCCCAATCTCCCAGTTCATACCATCCCCCCACCCCCCCAACCACTTTCCCCCTTTGGCGTCCATACATGTGTTCTCTACATCTGTGTCTCTATTTCTGCCTTTCAAACTGGTTCATCTGTACCAGTTTCCTAGATTCCACATATATACATTGATATATGATATTTGTTTTTCTCTTTCTGACTTACTTCATTCTGTCTGACAGTCCCTAAGTCCATCCATGTCTCTACAAATGACCCAATTTCTTTTTTTTTATGGCTGAGTCATATTTCATTGTGTGTGTGTGTGTGTGTGTGTGTGTGTGTATATATATATATATATATATGCCACATCTTCTTTATACCACATCTTCTTTATCCATTTGTCTGTCGATGGGCATTTAGGTTGGTTCCATGACCTGGCTGTTGTAAATAGTGGTGCAATGTACATTAGGATGCATGTGTTTTTTTTGAATTATGTTTTTCTCTGGGTATATGCCCAGTAGTGGGATTTCTGGGTCACATGGTAGTTCTATTTTTAGTTTTTTAAGGACCCTCCATACTGTTCTCCACAGTGGCTGTACCAATTTACATTCCCACCAGCGGTGCAATGGGGTTCCCTTTTCTCCACACCCTCTCCAGCATTGTTTGTAGATTTTGTGATGATTTCCATTCTGACCGGTGTGAAGTGATGTCTCATTGTAGTTTTGATTTGCATTTCTCTAATAGTTAGTGATGTTGAGCATCTTTTCATGTTTTTGTTGGGCACCTGTATGTCTTCTATGGAGAAATGTTTATTTAGGTCTTCTGTGCATTTTTTGATTGGGTTGTTTGTTTTTTTGATACTGAGCTGCATGAGCTGTTTGTATATTTTGGAGATTAATCCTTTGTCAGTTGCTTTGTTTGCAAATATTTTCTCCCATTCTGAGGCTTGTCTTTTCATCTTATGGTTTCCTTTGCTGTGCAAAAGCTTTTAAGTTTCATTAGGTTCCATTTGTTTATTTTTGTCTTTATTCTCATTACTCTAGGAGGTGGGTCAAAAAAGATCTTGCTGTGATTTATGTCAAAGAGTGTTCTTCCTGCGTTTTCCTCTAATAGTTTTATAGTGTTTGGTGTTACATTTTAGGTCTTTAATCCATTTTGAGTTTATTTTTGTGTATGGTGTTTTATAGTGTTCTAATTTCATTGTTTTCCATGTAGCTGTCCAGCTTTCCCAGCACCATTTATTGAAGAGACTGTCTTTTCTCCATTGTATGTCCTTGCCTCTTTTGTCATAGATTAGTTGACCATAGGAGCGTGCATTTATCTCTGGGCTTTCTATCCTGTTCCACTGATCTATATTTTCTGTTTTGTTCCAGTACCATATTGTCTTGATTATTGTATCTTTGTGGTATAGTCTGAAGTCAGGGAGTCTGATTCCTCCAGCTCTGTTTTTTTCCCTCATAATTGCTTTGGCTCTTCAGGGTCTTTTTCATCTCCAATTACAAGTAATGAAATTGAAACTGTGATTAAAAATCTTCCAACAAACGAAAGTCCAGGACCAGGTGGCTTCACTGGTGAATTCTATCAAACATTTAGTAAAGAGCTGACACCAAACTTTCTCAAACTCTTCCAAAAAATTTCAGAGGAAGGAACACTCCCAAACTCATTCTATGGAGCCACCATCACCCTCATACCAAAACCAGACAAAGATACTGCAAAAAAAGAAAATTACAGACCACCGTCACTGATGAATATAGACGCAAAAATCTTCAACAAAATACTAGCAAACAGAATCCAACAGCACATTAAAAGGATCATACACCATGAACAAGTGGAATTTATCCTGGGGATGCAAGGATTTTTCAATATACACAAATCAATCAATGTGATATGCCATATTAACAAACTGAAGAATAAAAACCATATGGTCATCTCAGTAGATGCAGAAGAAGCTTTTGACAAAATTCAACACCCATTTATGATAAAAACTCTCCAGAAAGTGGTCATATAGGGAACCTATCTCAACATAATAAAGGCCATATATGACAAAGCCACAGCAAGCATCATACTCAATGGTAAAAACTGAAAGCATTTCTACTAAGATCAGGAACAAGACAAGGATGTCCATTCTCACCACTCTTATTCAACATAGTTTTGGACATCCTAGCCATGGCAATCAGAGAAGAAAAAGAAATAAAAGGAACACAAATTTGGAAAGAAGACATAAAACTGTCACTGTTTGCAGATGATATGTTACTATACACAGAGAATCCTGAAGATGCTACCAGAAAACTACTAGAGCTAATCAATGAATTTGGTAAAGTAGCAGGATACAAAATTAATGCACAGAGATCACTTGCATTCCTATACACTAACAATGAAAGATAAGAAAGATAAATTAAGGAAACAATCTCATTCACCATTGCAACAAAAAGAATAAAATACCCAGGCATAAACCTACCTAAGGAGGTAAAAGACCTGTACTCAGAAAACTATAAGACACTGATGAAAGAAATCAAAGATGACACAAACAGATGGAGCGATATACCATGTTCTTGGATTGGAAGAATGAATATTGTGAAAATGACTATACTACCCAAAGCAATCTACAGATTCAATGCAATCGTTATCAAATTACCAGTGGCATTTTTTACAGCAGTAGAACAAAAGACCTTAAAATTTGTATGGAGACACAAAAGACCCCGAATAGCCAAAACAGTCTTGAGGGAGAAAAACGAAACTGGAAACATCAGACTCCCTGACTTCTGATTATACTACAAAGCTACAGTAATCAAGACAATATGGTACTGCCACAAAAACAGAAATATAGATCAATGGAACAGAATAGAAAGCCCAGAGAAAACCCACACACCTATGATCAACTAATCCCTTGCTGCTTTTAATATTTTTTCTTTGTATTTAATTTTTGATAGTTTGATTAATATGTGTCTTGGCCTGTTTCTCCTTGGATTTATCTTGTATGGGACTCTCTGTGCTTCATGCACTTGATTGACTATTTCCTTTCCCATGTTAGGAAAGGAAAAAATCTCTTCAAATACTTTCTCAGTCCCTTTCTTTTCCTCTTCTCCTTCTGGGACTCCTATAATTCAAATGGTGGTGCATTTAATGTTGTCCCAGAAGTCCCTAGGACTGTCCTCAATTCTTTTCATTCTTTTTTTATTCTGCTCTGCAGCAGTTATTTCCACTATTTTATCTTCCAGGTCACTTTTCCGTTCCTCTCCCTCACCTATTCTGCTATTGATTCCCTGTAGAGAATTTTTAAATTCATCTATTGTGTTGTTCATCATTGTTTATTTGCTCTTTAGTTCTTCTAGGTCCTTGTTAAATGTTTCTTGTATTTTCTCCATTCTGTTTTCAAGATTTTGGATCATGTTTACTATCATTACTCTGAATTCTTTTTCGGGTAGACTGCCTATTTCCTCTTCATTTGTTTGGTTTGGTGGGTTTTTTCCTTGCTCCTTCATCTGCTGCATATTTCTCTGTCTTCTCATTTTATTTAACTTACTGTGTTTGGGGTCTTCTTTTTGTAGGCTGCAGGTTTGTAGTTCCCATTGTTTTTGGTGTCTGCCCACAGTGGCTAATGTTGGTTCAGTGGCTTGTGTAGGCTTCTTATTGGAGGGGACTGGTGCCTGTGTTCTGGTGGATGGGACTGGATCTTGTCTTGCGGGCGGGCAGGGCCACGTCCAGTGGTTTGTTTTGGGGTGTCTGTGAACTTAGTATGATTTTAGGCAGCTTCTCTGCTAGTGTATGGGTTGTTTTCCTGTCTTGCTAGTTGTTTGGTATGGGAAGTCCAGCACTGGAGTTTGCTGGCCATTGGGTGGAGCTGAGTCTTAGTAATGAGACAGAAATCTCTGGGAGAACTGTCACTGACTGATATTACATGGGGCTGGGGGGGTCTCTGGTGGTCCAATTTCCTGGACTCAGCTCTCCCACCTTGGAGCCTCAGGCCTGACACGCGGCTGGAACACCAAGACCCTGTCAGCCACACAGCACTCTTGTTTCCAACAGACCCTGCTTGCAGAGATCCAAGAGACTGACTGATGTGGTAGGAATTCTCACCTTCTCCTGGCTTCTGTCAGGTGTTCCAACATCTCTTACTTCAACCGCTTTGGGACAAGTAGTGTCCAGCCAGTAAAGTGGCATCCTATTCTCATCCCAGCTGTTGGGTAGGAAGAAATTGCTCTCTACCCTTCTAGGTTCTTCTGGCTGGTTTGTCTTTGTGCTGCTCCCCCGCTGGGAGTATCACAATGTGGAGACCAACTCAGTCTCCAACTTCCCTTTCCTCAGGACGGGGGGTCTTCCAGGAGCTCCAGCATCTCAGCAACGCAGCCCTCACACCTGCCTCTGCTCACGCCTGTGCACTCATTCCTCCTAGAATAACCTTTTAAGAAACAAAGTCGTACCAGATCTGTCCACTGTTGAAAACTCTCTAATGGCATACCTGTGGGAAGTGAAGACACAGTCACTGGCTTCTTAATGAGTGGCCAGGTGGAACTGGACTGGTTGAAGGAGTAGGATGAGGAGTGGAGGTCTTTTGGATAATCTGGTGGCGGGCTCTGAAACAGGCATCAAAGACACCAGACACTGCCATAGAAAGCCCCCACCAAGAGCTCCAAAGGAGAAGGTGGTCTGTGAGTGGGTGACATGTGGAAGCAATCCTGAGCCTTTAGGCATTTTGAGTCCTACAAAGTAGGCTAACTTTAGAAGCAAATAGCATTGGATGTGGCCTGTTGCCTTGGACATGTTTTTGATTCCTTGGGAAAGCCTCAGATGGATAAGTGAGAAAAGCCTGTGAAGATGAAGTGTCAGATTTAGGAATTGCACGTGTTCTGTTGACTCACTCGAAATCTGTCTCATGTCAGACTGTTGTGGCAGAGTTCTTTAATTTTGTCTTAGCTACAATGAACAACAATTGGGATAGGAAAAGAATATGTGGGAAATCTGTGCAATATCATAGTAATTGTAAATAGAGACATGTGGAATAGAAGGAACTGTGGGTAGTCAATTTAGGGGAAATTTTTAGCAGTAAAGGTAAACGTAGTTTCACCTAAACAAACAAACAAACAAAACTTCAGAAACTATCCAATGGATTTCCTTTACATTAAGAATAAAATCCAGATTCCCAAAAGGCCCTTGTGAGCTGGTCTTTGGCTACCCCTCTCCCACTTTCTAGCTCTTCTCCCTGAAATATTTCACTCTGAGAGGCAAGTCTCAGCTCAGTTAGGTCTCAGCCCATGGTAGTTTCTTCAGAGAAGTTTGTCTTGACCGCTCTACATGGAGTTGTCAATTCCATCCCCAATGCACTATCCTAGTCTATTCTTTCATAGCACTTATTTTCTGAAGTCTTGTTTACTTATTTGGTCATTCACTTATTATCTGTTGCCTCCCACAAGAATGCAAGCTCTAAGGGAGTACGATCATTGTCTTAATTACTTCTGACTCACCTTGACTCACCTTGACTCACCTAAGCCCGGTGCTTAGGCAGGTGCTTGATAAGTTTGTGTTGAATAAATTCATGGAGCATATATAATATGTGATGTATCTGAAGCAAGAATGATAGTTCCACCACGTGGAAGGGGAGGACAGTGGCATCCTCATTCTTTGTTTATTTTCAGTTTATTGCAGAAGGATTGCAATTTATGTATGCCTGGATAAGCATACTATATAGGTTATATTTTCTATATTCAGATAAAGCAAACTTGGTAAAATATTCAAATGACTTAAAATACTGAAGATTACACCAATCGTATAAGGATAAGAGTAGAGGTAAGAAAATTGCAGCACCAACACTCTTCCCACGCTTGGTACATCAGCCATTTCATCTGAAAACGTGCCAAAGTGCACCCCCTTTTGTTTCTAGGAGTTTCCAGTGTGCTGACTCACAAGTGCTCACAGCATGCAGGCCACTCTGCCAGCTGTGGTCATCACGCAGCATCTGGCCTGTTCTTCCTCCCACTCGTTGCTCATGGGAAACCACCTTGCTAACAAGGCCTTTGGGAAAGAGCAATGTTCTGTCTATGCTGGGTGCTTCGCAGCTTGTTTTCTTCCCCGGACTTTCTTTGTAGGAGGGGCATTATGGTGGCTGTCTGAGGTGGAAGAGGGCCAGGAGATGGTCTTGAGCTACATCTGCACAGCAAGCATCCCTCTTACAGAGATGTCCTGTTTATTTGCAGTGGCTAGAAGCTCCCAAAACTTCCAGCCCTGGGCACCAGTTGGTACTGAGGTCTTTTATTCCCCTTTTTAAAAAAAATTTTAATTAATTAATTTGGTTGTGCCAGGGCTTAGTTGCAGTATGTGGGATCTAGTTCCCTAACCAGGGATTGAACCCAGGCCCCCTGCATCGGGAACACAGAGTCTTAACCACTGGGCCACAAGGGAAGTCCCCATACTGAGGTCTTAACAGTGGGGAAGAAGGAGTGGCTGTAGTCCTCTGCCATGCTTTGTTGCCTGACTCTAGGGGCCATCTTTGTCTCCAGAATCTCACAGGTCAGTCTTGAATAAATTCATAAAATTATTATCTTCACTCTCATGTCTATGGAGGCACAAAACTAGTTTTAAAAGGATTAGATTATTTTAAAAATAATTATTGAGGTATAGTTGATTTACAATATTGTGTTAATTTCTGCTGTACAGCAAAGTGACTCAGTTTTATATATATATATATATATATATTCTTTTTCATATTCTTTTCCATTATGGTTTATCACAGGATATTGAATACAGTTCCCTGTGCTATACAGTAGGACCTTATTGGTTATTGATTCAATATAATATATATAATAGTTTGCATCTGCTAAAAAGGATTAGATTCTTTTGCATGTTTTTTTCTTCTCCACTTTCCGCCCCTTCCTCTCCAAACACTGCCTTTCTTCTTTCAAATGTAAAGCACATCTCTCATGTTTATGAATATGTGAGAATGTCCATTTGCATCTATGTTGGGGAGCGGGAAGCAGTGGCAAGAGAGAAGAAAAGTTATCTACATTAGCAGCAGCCAGCAAAAGATGACCCATGATATTAATTGTTCATTTCAAAGTGAAATATGGCCTTAAACCTTGTAAATGTTACACCCCAAACTTATCACCACTTCCTGAACTTGCGTGTTCTGCCCTTCTCTGCAAGATTTATTCCTATATCCTATCTCTCTCAAGTTCCAACTCAAATATCATCTCCACTGTGAAACCGTTCCAACTTCCCCAGGAAGAGAAAAAACTAAATAATCATTGACTTGAATGAGTAAAGTTGACTAAGTGAAAGCTTAATGGAAAAATTACCTTATTATGCTGGCTTCTCAACATATGTATGAATAATGTACAGAAAGAAAGTACTGTAAGAGGATCAAGTAGCTTTGAAACCGCTAGAGAAACAGTTGCTAATTGCAGAGGGCTAGTTTAAATCCATTTGAAAAGCTACAACATGGATGAAAGAAGGAAATAGTTTGCTTTGCTTATTACCATAAAGATGAATAATTTTGCTCATCTACCCAGAGAAGAGGCATGTTATAACTGCGGAAAGCACTGCCAAAGTCTGGTCAACTAGCCTCTAAATCTCTAGAAGGGAGACAAGATGTCCCTTTCCTACATCTGGGAGGTTTTTTCCCCCTTTTTTCCTTTATTTTTATTTTTTAACATTATGGCCATTCATCGTATATACTGTGACTCAAGAGAAAGTCTTCCACGACATAATTTTTCATGACTTTTTTTTTGAGACCCAAACTTATTTCAAACACTGGCCCGTTTAACACAGGTTTGCTAATGTTTTGATAACAATGGTAGGTGGAATTTATTGAGTGCTTATTATGTGCTTACTACTATTCTAAGTGATTGACATGTATTAAATCATTTAATACTAGAGCAACGCCATGGTGCGATTATTATTATTATTATTTTACAGATGAGGGACCTGAGATGCAGAGAAGTTCATTAACTTGCTCGGGGCCACTCAGCTATGAGATATAACCCGAGATGGTTTGTTTCTAGAAGATTTGCTCTTCACCACATGGCAGGTTAGTGCCCTTCTTTAAGAAAATCATTAATACTGCTATTAAATTTTACATGATAAATACAGAAAAATGTATTTACCGTGAAAACTATAGAAATTATAAATCTATCACACACATAGCATTTTTAAAGTTTATAATGATTAGGCTGCTTTTAGAGGGAAAGCTAGCAGCAGGAAATACAAACGTACCCACTTCTTACTGTAATTAATACTTTAATACCTCCCCAAGCCTCTTAAGCTTTACATTATTTCGATTATCTTACATGTATTCGTTGCCCGCATACCCCTGTAATGTCTTATGAGGGCAGGTGTCTCATCTGCCTTGCTTACCTCTGTCTCACTAATGACTAGGAAATAGCCTGGAATACAGTAGGTGCCAAATTAAGCAGACCCAGCTTTTATTTATTATGTATTATTGGTTACATATTTATGTTGTTATATACATTATATATTATTATATATTTATCTTTATGATTTATTAGAAATATATAAATTACATAGTGAATATACATTACATACATGTTTATATATTTAAATATTATAAATATATATACACAAATATATAAAATTATTTATATAAACAACCGAATTAATAAAAATACTAACAGCCTACGAATATTTGTTGAATTGAACACTTACCTTTTCTAACTGTTCTTTACTGCCTTTTGTCTGTTAATAATGTTACAGCTTTTATTTTGTGTGTAGCGCTGCATTATTAACGTCTCTTTAGGAAAGGAAGACACAGTCAACAACTTAAGTAACCTAGACTAGTACAGTTGTGTCTTAATAAATACATCCGACATGGCATTAATAAACACCCATCTTCACCTTGTGTTTTAACCTCAGCAAACACAGCAATCCCAGAACATCTCTGGTCACGCTTGTCTTTCCATCTTTTACGTGTTGAATGTTTGCTTTATCTTTAAGACCTTGCTTGAATGTCCGTCCCCAGGAAGGTTCTCACACATGCTTCTCTAGAAGAATACTTCACTTTTCCCTCTGGGGTCTTGGAGCACTCTGTAATTACTTGTTTACATCTTTGTCTCCCTGACTAGACTTTGCTCTCCGAAGGGGAGAGATTATGCCTCAAGCATTTTTGTATCCCTGGTACCTGGCACATAGTACCTACAGTAAATGCTGTAGTACTGTGAGGGGAAGTCAAATTATCTACACAGTAAGTAGAATGGATGAAGATAACATCTTTATTATGAAATCCTGTATTTGAAATACTGTACATAGCGTGACATTGAAAGTAGTGGGGTGCTGGACTCAGAACATCCTTAAAATACTTTCAAAAGTTTGCGGTCAGATGAATTAGCCGTTATTACCAAAGGATTACACAGTAAAGTCTGTTGGTTGAAGCAAAAAATGAAAATGCTATGTATGCTGGGCCAGCAGAAGGCTTTTTCAATGTTGATAGTATGCAAATGAATTTATTCTGTGCGATTAGTAGGACACATCAGCAATGAATTATAGATTTTCCCTTGCAAAGGCAGCTGTTTCTCGCTAAATTATATATAGGCAAAAGCAACATCCAGCATAGAAAACAAGATAAAAATAACTGCAAGTATTTATAAGCAACTACAGTTACAAACCAGTACATTCCCCTTTTGAGAAAATAGTGTAAAATTCAAGCGTGGGTGGTAGTTTCATTATGGAGATCTGTCATCTGCTTTCAGATACATTTCAAGAAAAGGACTGGGTAATTAAATTTATTATTCATCTTCTTCCTTCGAAGGGAAGCCTATGCAAGTTATCCAAGGAAGATCATATTTGTAAGGAAAAAACACCACACTCTGAGCTGCCCCACCTCACAGCTCTTTCTAGTAACAGGAGGTACAGGTGAATTGGGGAGGAACATGTTTTGGTTCCGTGGGATGTATTCTTCAGTCTTCTTTCCTTTAGTCAAGTTAGTAATCTTCAATGCCTTTCACTGGAATAAATGCATATCTTTTAGCTACAAAAAGAAATCCCAATCTTCATCTCTAGAACACTGCCAACTAACGAGAAAGTCACCAGCTGTTTCTCTGTGTATTTTCCTGGAGTTAAACACTCAGGCACATCAGGCTTGGAAACAGAGAATTCTCCTTCTTTTAGGGTAACTGCAAAAGTGAAAGAAGAAAGGCACATCAGCCATCTGCTGAAGAGCTCACCAACCAGGCTACAGGGGTGGGCGGCATCTACCTGTCAAGGAACCTGGCTTTCAAACTTTTTATGAAAAGTAACCTGTTTGTCTTCCTGATGCCACCTCATCCTCTAGAGCCTAGCTAATGATCTACTAAACATAGGGCTGGGTCTGCTTTCCTTTTCCATTTTCATTACAATTTAAACGTCTGGAGGGCAGAGCTATTCACCTCTGTTTTCGTTTGTTTGTTGTGGGGTTTTTTTGTGGCTGCATAACACCTGGAATATTTTTATTCTCAGTCTTGGGCATTATTTCAGATAATGACTCAGTTGGATTTAGGTCTCAGTATTATTTTGAAAACTTCTTTCCAAAGAGACCAGTGTTTCTGTATTTGCCGCTTATAAATTTAATCAATGAATTATGGGTCTTTTCCAACCGGTTGGCCTTTCTCCTTCCTGCTACGTTGGCAAGTCTCTTTGTCTTGCATTTACAAGATTGTAAGACAAGATTGTGATTTGGATTAAGCACACATGGACTTGAGAATTAATGCTTATATTCATTCTTGATGCCACCTTGGTAGGTGGGGAAATTGTGGCATGTATGTACATGGCGGTGGAGTAGCTCTATAAAGACCCCCTAGAAATATACCTTTGTGTAGCAATTAAGAAACAAAAAAGTATCAGTTGCCTCCTGACTTGCCTAAAGTGTTTTTAAAAAAATTTTCTAGTGGCATGTGACTAATCTGCAACAAGGTTTCTAAAAATGTCTAAAATATTTCTGAGGGGTGTCCAAAAAAGTCCAAAGATATTTCTAAACATAGACGGATAATTTCACCTATCCTCGACTCAGCTTTTTGGGAATGAAGTATAGAACTTCCTAGCAGTAAATCTGGCATCTGTTTTATAGCACATTGCATGGATGGGGACAGAAGTGAAAGAAGCTTCCCTTAGACAGCACATATGCCTAGGAAGACCTCGTGAGATGTGTGTAGGGCTGGCCGTAAGCATAGAAGAATAATGGGCTGCTTATAGGATGTGATATTGGGAGTGTCGGGTATTTGCTCTCAAGCACCACACCATCCCCGTGAAATAGATCTTAAAACGCCACCACTTGGAGAGGTAACACATGGTTCCTTGGGGGAGATTTAGAGACAGCTTTTGCTGTGAAAACAGTCTCTCACCAAATAAAAAGTATACTGTCTCTGGGCTTCCCTGGTGACGCAGTGGTTGAGAGTCCACCTGCCAATGCAGGGGACACAGGTTCGTGCCCCAGTCCGGGAAGATCCCACATGCCGCGGAGCGGCTGGGCCCGTGAGCCATGGCCGCTGAGCCTGCGCGTCCGGAGCCTGTGCTCCACAACGGGAGAGGCCACAACAGAGGCCCGCGTACCGCAAAAAAAAAAAAAAAAAAAAAAAAAAAAAGTATACTACCTCTACTCCTAGCACACAGAGAAGCACTTAGTACCTGGTCTGAGTTTAAGGAACAGACGGTTACATAGTTTGTAATGAAGCCCTTCCTCCTTCCAATGTAGTTCACGTGATTAAGGGGATGCTGACCCCTCCTCCAGCTCCAGGGTTCAGTCCTAAATCCATCGTGGGAACTCCAGTCTCCTTGGTAGTGACTGGTCTAGGAGTGCAGCTTAAGTCAATCATCACATGACATTTCACGGCCAGCTTGATCTAAGGTGACTTGATCTAAGTTGGCTTTGATAGACTCATACCTATGCATATCGGATGGATTTTTATCCCCTAGTTGGAGTATAGTTTTTTCCGCTCTCTCTTTCTTGCTAGATGTAACCAAGAAAGCATGTTGCCCCGTTGTAGCTAGTTTCCCTAGCGGCTGCCCAAGGACGATGACAATGCACTGGTGAGGGCAGAGCCAAAGGAACACCAGAGAAACAGAGCCGGAGCCCCGTGCCTGGAGTTTGGACATCCTGTTACAGGAAGTAATAATTTTCCTCATTGTTTAAAAAGTTTTGAGTCAGTTTTCTGTATCTTTTGGCCCAAAGCATTCTAACTAATCTAGCTCTCAGTAAATGTTTGTTAAATAAATTGTTAAATGAATGAATAAGGGTAAAATTGAGTTGGAAGAAAGCCAGTGAGGCTGGGAGGAGAGTGGAGGGGTGGTCAGGGAAGAACTCCAATACCTTGAGCCAGGAGTGAGTTCCTGAGTGGAAGGCCCTGAGTGGAGTGCCGTGCAGGGGCCCATTTGAGTACCTGGGAGCTGTGTTGGGGATGGAGGGTGGAGGCTGGGGCATAGGGGAGTCAGGGGGTGAGGTTGCCAGGAGTCCACAGGAGTGGGAACTGAATACTGCCGGCGCCTCCGGCTGGCTCCAGGGTTCAGTTGGCAGAAGCCTGAAGTTCACTTTCATTTGTTTATTCATTTTCTAGAATTGCAAATTCTGTGAGATCAAGTGCTTTGTCTGCTTTGTCCTCTGCTGAATCTCCTCAGTGCCTAGAAGGGTGTCTGCCACAAGGTAGCAAAATGGTACATATTTTAAAAAAATAACAGCTTTATTGAGATTTAATCCGCATACCATAACATTTACCCCTCTAAAGTGTCCAATTCAGTGGTTTTTAAGATAATTCACGGAGTTGTGCAACTATTACCACTAATTCCAGAACATTTTCATCACCAAAAAGAAACCAATTAGCAGTTACTTCCCATTTTTCCCTGACCACCAGCCTCTGGAAACTACAAATCCACCTTTTTTTTCTTTTTGAGGAAAGGAGCATCCTTATCTCTGAAGACAAAGGGACATTAAGAAGGATCTTAACAAACAGGACATGTTTCCCAAGTTTACTACAGTTACTCATACTCCGTAACCTATCATATTCTTCTGAGACTGCCCACTCTTCACTGAACCCAGCATAAAGGGACGTAGGTCTAACTCTTTCGTTGGGTCTTCATTTTCTTATGAAGTCTTCCCTATCACGTAAAACTTGTATTTAATAAAGTTGTATACTTTTCTTCTGTCAATCTTTCTCAGTTTATTTTTCAGACCCTAAGAGGGTCTAGGAAAACTTTTTCCTCCCCTACGGTATCAAGATTGAATTTTAAAATTTTGAGATATAATTCACATACCATAAAATTCACCATTTTAGTGGTTTTTAGTATATTGACAAAGTTGTACAACCATCACCACTGTCTAATTCCAAAATATGTTCATCACCCGAAAATGAAATGTCATATACCTTATAGTCACTCTCATTCTGCTTTCCCCCCAGCCCCTGTCAACCACGCATCTACCTGTGGTCCTCTGTGGATTTGCCTGTTCTTGACATTCCATATAAATAGAATCATATGATAGATGACCTTTTGTGACTGGATCCTTTCACTTAGCATGATGTTTTCATGGTTCATGCATGTCGTAGCATGTAACAGTACTTCATTCCTTTTGTGGCTGAATAACAGTCCATTGTATATAGACACCACAGTTTGTTTATTCATTCATCCGTTGTTGGACATTTGGGTTATTTCCAGTTTGGGGCTATTATAAATAATGCTGCTATGAACATTTATCTACAGGTTTTTATGGGAACATGTTTTTAATTCTCTTGGGTATATATCTAGGAGTGGACTTGCTGGATCATATGGTATGTCTATGTTTAACTTTTGGAAGAATTGCCAAACTGTTCTCCAAAGTGGCTATACCATTCAATATATCTTTGATTAATAAAAAGGGAAAATAAATGAAATATTACTTAGTAACTAGTTTATTTAGTAGAAAATATCTTTAATAACATGGACTTTTGAGAGTAGTTGGGGATAGAATTGGTGAAAAAAAAATCTTGACCGATGCAATATTGCATGATGTTAAGAGCACAGCATCTGGAACTGGAGTTTGAATCCCAGTTCCACCATTGTCTAACTCTCTAACTTTGGACAAGTTACTTAACCTCTCTGCTACTCATCCATCTATATCCATCTGTAAAATAAGAAAAAAAATTCTGTGCATTAATGTTGTTGGGAGGATTATATTTGTCAATTGTGTAAAAGGCTTGAAGCAGAGACTGTGAAGTGCCAGGTGAAGTACAGCTATGATTATTATTCTGGATAAACGCCTGTGGCACTGTCCCTCATTTTAGAAATGAAGACATGAAGGTCCAAAGCAATTCAAAGACTTGTTCAGATTGCAGCCAAAGTCCGCTTCAACCCAGACACACATTTCCTGACCCTCACCTCAACTCCACTGCCTCCTCCTTTGAATAAGGAGCCAGTAAAATATAGAAGTTTCTGGACATATCTTCTTTCTCCCCATTACTATTTCTGCATCCTACTTCTGTCAGAAAGAGGAAGGATTGTGGCAAAGAAAAATGTATTCTTCATTAAGACTTTAAGTACAATCGTACTATTCCATTGGTTTAACCAAATTGAGACTGTCAGTGCTCTGGACATGCCTCAGGGTTTGTGAACGGGTCAGCAGGCTCTGCCTTACTGACTCTGAGAAGAAAGGAACTTGGTCAAAGAATGTGAGATCCATTTGCAGATGTAGCTAAATTTTTCCTGTTATCCCTGTGCTCCTATAATTGAAATAAATATGATGACTAATGGTTAAGACGGATTTATATGGAGTCTTAATCAGTTCCTTGAGTAGGTCAACGTTTGTTGCAAAGAGAATAAGGTTGGAATTAAGCCTTCCCTGCGATAATCTTGACGAAAAGAGAACTTGACACTGTACTTCAAATAATGAGCCAAAGTGAAGACGGTTCTTTGGGAGAGGTTTGTTTTAAGACAGCAAAGAATGCACAGATGCCACTTTTTGAGGACACTTATAGTTATACCTCATTAGAAGCCAGAGGCTAGATCAGATCAGGGAGTTTCAACCTTTTGCACCCTTGATCCACAGCGAGGAATCACAACCCAGTATATATACGCACAGATACACACACACACACACACACACACACACACACACACACAGTGAATTTTTATAAAACAATTTTTACCCTTACTAAATGGAATGCATTCTGATATTTTCTCTTTATTTTATTTCATTTAAAAAATACCGGTTGTAAACCACTAAATGCATTTTAAGACCCACTCATCTGTTGTGACCTGCAGTTTGCAAACACCGTATGAAATGGATCTTAGGGTTTCTTCCTTAGTTCTGACACTATAATAAGCTTTAATCACCATAATATTAAGAATATGACTTTGACAGTCTCTGCCCCCCTACCCTTCATCTTAAAGTGTTAAAGGACCATGAGTTTAGGGGTATTCTAATAGGGAAACATTTGCTCTTTATATATTCTTCCCTTCCTTCTGGAGATTAGTCCATTCCTCAAATTGAAAGGAAGTACTTGTATAGCCTGAAGAGACTCTTTAGGTATACACCGTGTTTACTAATGACTCATTAGCAATAAACTTTAGGTAATATTATAAGAGCTTAATTCTAGTGTCTACTATATAAATATTACTGCATGCAGATTCATTATTTTTAAGAATATATGAAGTACTTCAAATAAAAAAAGCAAGCTGTAAAGCAGTCTTTATCTTAGGCTATCATGTGTATTTTATAAAACTCTAAGTATGTACTTCTATTTACACAGAGTGATTTTACAGAAGAAACTTGTAACAGTAGCTGTTTTAGAAGAGGAAAACTGGGGCACTGGGGATTCTGTTTGGGAGGGAGACATTTTTGCTGCATACATTTTTGTGCAACTTTGGAGGAAAGTGGCAAATCAACTTTAAGAAAATATTAGTGCATATAGTTAACACTTCTGTAAAAAAAAAAAAAAAAAGGATTGGAACAGAATGCTCTCCAAGGTTCCTTTCACTCTAAAAGTCTAGGATTCTAAACTCTTGTTGTGTGCTCAGATAGCCATTCTATATCCAAATTAAGTTGAACAAAACCAGATCCTTTTATTGAGGGATTTATATTCTCAAAAGGTTGGGCATAAGTCTGTATATGCCAAGGAGGACATGAGAATTATATTGCCATTTATAGAAAAGCTTGGATGTCTTTTGCAGATCGAGTTGTTCTAGACAGTCTTTCAAAAATAACTTAGCTATGTTAACCAACAAAAATTAAACAATTATTTTAGATGGAAGTTCAACTAAAATGTATTACAGTCTTCCCTACTTCACCAGGAAGTGATATGAATACAATATCATCGGTATGAACTGCATTTACTCACTAGATAGTGGCATGTCACAGTAGTATATTCAGAGTCATTTGAGGTGCATAGGGCTGTTGGTCCTAAATTTACTGATTTCACTCCTAAATTTAGTGATTTAGTATTTAATAGTTTTGTTTTTCTGGATTCCTGTGTAGATTTTATTATTGACACCTCTCGGAATGCTGACCTGGAGGAAGAAACTCTGCTCCATTTCAAATTCACTAGCCCAATCGATTACACTTAGAAAATAGCAAGTAACATTTTTTTGAAGGATATCCTCTCTTTACTTTATAAAATTCTGTAAATCTAAAATTATTCCAATATAAAAAGCTTATTTTAAAATTTTATTTTATTTTTAATTTGTATTGGAGTATAGTTGATTTACAATGCTGTGTTACTTTCTGCTGTATAGCAAAGTGAATCAGTTATACATATAAATATATCCACTCTTTTTTAGATTCTTTTCCCATATAGGTCAGAGTATTGAGTAGAGCTCCCTGTGCTATACAATAGGTCCTTATTGGTTATCTAATATATATTAGTATGCAAAGTGTAAATGAGCCCTGAGTTTGGGCCTCACCTTTGAATGGCATACATGCATCTTAATGGATGGACTTTGTAATATCTACTTCAGTGGCTTAGAGCTCTTATTTTTATTAGTTCCTGATTCTTATCTGTGTTTCTAGTAGGTGTGATTGTCTACTGGCTTGGAACATGGCATAGAAATATCTAAAAGGATATGCAAGAATGGTAAGAAATGAAGGGAAGAATTCCACGGCAAATATTAAAACTGAAAAGCCCGAAACGACAAGGCATAAATAAATAGTCACTGGGTATTTAACTAATTAGGGATTCTGTCAAGAAATTCTGAAATCAATTATTAGAGTATATATTGAAGAATAGTTATAATTTCATTCTCCTTGTTCAAGGAAAGATTATAGATTAGTGGAAGCTGGAAAGAACACAATCTATGTCCACATACCATAAATTGCCAAGAAAAGAAAAGAAAAAAAAAGAAAATTGAGACAAATAGCTATATTTTTTCTTAAAGGTTGTAAATTCATATTATACATTTATATCAATTTGTTCCTCATAATCTAATTAGGGCTACTGACTTAACATCTAAAAACCCAGAGCATCTCCAGATTGCCTAAACCAGGGGTATCAATCACAGAAAATACAGTGTGAATAATGTCCTTGCAGATGGAGCACGACGCTGTTGACAGTCCCTCCCAAAGGTTTCTTCCTCCGTGAAGCGGGCCATTTTTGTGACAGTGTGGGGGGTAAAGCCAGAGAGTTTGAAGTCTTGAAGCAAACCCTGGGAGCAGAACTGGTAGGAGAGAAGCACTAAGAATAGTCGCAGGGCTAAACCCCAGCCCCAGCAAATGTGCAGGGGGCTTTCCGATCTGTCAATTGAAGGAGGTGCTGACCTCAAGACTATGGACACCACCAGAGCATCCAGAATATGGGCCTACTGCTAAGAGCTATTTCTGGTACTCTAACGAGCTCCCCAGGGTGTGCATTAGATACACAGGAAATGTGTCACATCAAGTAGTAACATCCACTGAGGAAGGGGTGCTCAAAAAACTAACCCAAACAAACTCCAGACTAAACAAAATTTTAAAATAAAACCAACTTACATCCCCTAAACTCCCATGAAGCAAGGTCAGCATTTACGGATATTTATCTATGGAGGAGAGATGAGCCAGTGATGGGAACATGACAGGATATATGCATTATATTCTTTTTTATTTTTTTAAACATCTTTATTGGACTATAACTGTTTTACAATGGTGTGTTAGTTTCTGCTTTATAACAAAGTAAATCAGCTATACATATACATATCCCCATATCTCCTCCTCCCTCTTGCGTCTCCCTCCCACCCTCCCTATCCCACCCCTCTAGGCGGTCACAAAGCACTGAGCTGATCTCCCTGTGCTATGCAGCTGCTTCCCACTAGCTATCTATTTTACATTTGGTAGTGTATATATGTCCATGCCACTCTCTCACTTCGTCCTAGCTTACCCTTCCCCCTCTCTGTGTCAAGTCCGTTCTCTACCTCTGCGTCTTTATTCCTGTCCTGCCCCTAGGTTCTTCAGAAACATTTTTTGTTTTTTTAGATTCCATATATATGTGTTAGCATACGGTATTTGTTTTTCTCTTTCTGACTTACTTCATTCTGAATAACAGTCTCTATGTGCATCAACCTCACTACAAATAACTCAATTTCGTTTCTTTTATGGCTGAGTAATATTCCATTGTATATATGTGCCACATCTTCTTTATCCATTCATCTGTCCATGGGTACTTAGGTTGCTTCCATGTCCTGGCTATTGTAAATAGTGCTGCAATGAACATTGTGGTACATGACTCTTTTTGAATTGTGGTTTTCTCAGCCCAGTAGTGGGATTGCTGGGTCGTATGGTAGTTCTATTTGTAGTTTTTTAAGGAACCTCCATACTGTTCTCCATAGTGTCTGTATCAATTTACATTCCCACCAACAGTGCAAGAGGGTTCCCTTTTCTCCACACCCTCTCCAGCATTTATAGTTTATAGATTTTTTGATGATGGCCATCCTGACTGGTGTGAGGTGATACCTCATTGTAGTTTTGATTTGCATTTCTCTAATGATTAATGATGTTGAGCATTCTTTCATGTATTTGTTGGCAATCTGTATATCTTTTTTGGAGAAATGTCTATTTAGGTCTTCTGCCCATTTTTGGATTGGGTTGTTTGTTTTTTGAATATAGAGCTGCATGGTCTGCTTGTAAATTTTGGAGATTAATCCTTCATCAGTTGCTTCATTAGCAAATATTTTCTCCCATTCTGAGGGTTGTCTTTTCGTCTTGTTTATGGTTTCCTTTGCTGTGCAAAAGCTTTTAAGTTTCATTAGGTCCCATTTGTTCATTCTTGTTTTTAATTCCACTTCCCTAGGAGGTGGCTCAAAAAGGATCTTGTTGTGATTTATGTCACAGAGTGTTCTGCCTACATTTTCCTCTAAGAGTTTGATAGTGTCTGGCCTTACATTTAGCTCTTTAATCCATTTTGAGTTTATTTTTGTGTATGGCATTAGGGAGTGTTCTAATTTCATTCTTTTACATCTAGCTGTCAAGTTTTCCCAGCACCACTTATTGAAGAGGCTGTCTTTTCTCCTTTGTATATTCTTTTTTTTTTTTTTGCTGTACGCGGACCTCTCACTGCTGTGGCCTCTCCCATTGCGGAGCACAGGCTCCACAGCCATGGCTCACGGGCCCAGCTGCTCCGCGACATGTGGGATCTTCCCGGACCGGGGCACGAACCCGTGTCCCCTACATTGGCAGGCGGACTCTCAACCACTGCGCCACCAGGGAAGCCCTCTCCATTGTATATTCTTGCCTCCTTTATCAAAGATAAGGTGACCATATGTGCGTGGGTTTATCTCTGGGCTTTCTATCCTGTTTCATTGATCTATATTTCTGTTTTTGTGCCAGTACCATACCGTCCTGATTAATGTAGCTTTGTAGTATAGTCTGAAGTCCAGGAGCCTGATTCCTCCAGCTCCGTTTTTCTTTCTCAAGATTGCTTTGGCTATTCGGGGTCTTTTGTGTTTCCATACAAATTGTGAAATATTTTTCTTCTAGTTCTGTGAAAAATGCCATTGATAGTTCGATCAGGATTACATTGAATCTGTAGGTTGCTTTGTGTAGTAGAGTCATTTTCACAATGTTGATTCTTTCATCCAAGAACAGGGTATATCTCTCCATCTGTTTGTATCATCTTTAATTTCTTTCATCAGTGTCTTATAGTTTTCTGCATACAGGTCTTTTGTCTCCTTAGGTAGGTTTATTCCTAGGTGTTTTATTCTTTTTGTTGCAATGGTAAATGGTAGTGTTTCCTTAATTTCTCTTTCAGGTTTTCATCATTAGTGTATAGGAATGCAAGAGATTTCTGTGCATTAATTTTGTATCCTGCTACATTACCAGATTCATTGATTAGCTCTAGTAGATTTCTGGTAGCATATTTAGGATTCTCTATGTATAGTATCATGTCATCTGCAAACAGTGACAGCTTTACTTCTTTTTTTCCGATTTGGATTCCTTTTATTTCTTTTTCTTCTCTGATTGCTGTGCTAAAACTTCCAAAACTATGTTGAATAATAGTGGTGAGAGTGGACAACCTTGTCTTGTTCTTGATCTTAGTGGAAATCGTTCAGTTTTTCACGATTGATAATGATGTTAGCTGTGCATTTGTCATATATGGCCTTTATTATGTTGAGGTAAGTTCCCTCTATGCCTACTTTCTGAAGGGTTTTTTTTTTTTTTATCATAAATGGGTGTTGAATTTTGTCAAAAGCTTTTTCTGCATCTATTGAGATGATCATATGGTTTTTCTCCTTCCATGTGTTAATATGGTTTATCACATTGATTGATTTGCATATATTGAAGAATCCTTCCATTCCTGGAATAAACCCCACTTGATCATAGTGTATGATCCTTTTAATGTGCTGTTGGATTCTGTTTGCTAGTATTTTGTTGAGGATTTTTGCATCTGTGTTCATCAGTGATATTGGCATGTAGTTTCCATTTTTTGTGACATCTTTGTCTGGTTTTGGTATCAGGGTGATGGTGGCCTTGTAAAATGAGTTTGGGAGTATTCCTCCCTTGGCTATATTTTCAAAGTGTTTGCGAAGGATAGGTGTTAGTTCTTCTCTAAATGTTTGATAGAATTCGCCTGTGAAGCCATCTGGTCCTGGGCTTTTGTTTGTTGGAAGATTTTTTTGTTTTGTTTTGTTTCCACCTTTATATTTTCCTATTCTGAAGATATTCTGTAACTGGATTTATACACACACACACACACACACACACACACACACACAATATTAGGAGAATATAGAAGGAAAAATATAGCAAACATATTATCTGCCTGGAGAAACAAACAAATATGATTGAAGAATATACTAAACGCCCCTAACATTTTAAGGAGATATAACCTAAGATCTTAATGAATCCTAAGGAAAAATACAGCAATGTTTATATAGGTTTGACTTTCTCCCATGTGCCATTCCAGTGCAATACTGAGAGTCCTGTGTTCCTATGAATGTCTTTGAGCTTGTCTGTCCATAAATCCGATCAGTTCCCAAACTAGACGGTTCTTTTTTTCTTTTTTCACACACACTGTATTTTATTTTTACAAGAGATAAATAGACTGACACGAAGCAATGTAAATGGATGACCACAATAAAAGCAACAATGATTGCAATTACCAAACACAATACACACTCATACTATGTCATAATGTTGACATTCAGTCCAGTAATCCTCCACTGTATCACCTCCTTTACTTTGCAGTGAAAATTGATTTGTATACTTTTTGCCTCTGAGTCCTTGTGGGATTTTTTTTTTTTTATTCAAACGGAAAGTCACAAACATTATAATCATCCTTGTCAGTTCACTCGTTCCCATTGTTGGAAGATTTTTAATCACAGTTTCAATTTCAGTGCTTGTGATTGGTCTGTTTATATATTCTATTTCTTCCTGGTTCAGTCTTTGAAGGTTGTGATTTTCTAAGAATTTGTCCATTTCTTCCAGGTTTTCCATTGTATTGGCATATAGTTGCTTGTAGTAGTCTCTTAGGATGCTTTGTATTTCTGTGGTGTCTGTTGTTACTTCTCCTTTTTCATTTCTAATTCTTTTGATTTGAGTCTCTTTTTTTCTTGATGAGTCTGGCTAATGGTTTATCAATTTTGTTTATCTTCTCAAAGAACCATGTTTTAGTTTTATTGATCATTGCTATTATTTCCTTCCTTTCTTTGTCATTTATTTCTGATCTGATCTTTATGATTTCTTTCCTTCGCTAATTTTGGGGCTTTTTTGTTCTTCTTTCCCTAATTGCTTTAGGTGTAAGGTTAGGTTGTTTATTTGAGATTTTTCTTCTTTCTTGAGGTAGGATTGTATTGCTATAAACTTTCCTCTTAGAACTGCTTTTGCTGCATCCCATAGGTTTTGAGTCATCGTGTTTTCATTGTCATTTGTTTCTAGGTATTTTTTGATTTCCTCTTTGATTTCTTCAGTGATCTCTTTGTTATTAAGTAATGTATTCTTTAGCCTCCATGTGTTTTTTTTTTTTAATAGATTTTTTCCTGTAATTGATATCTAGTCTCATAGCATTGTGGTCAGAAAAGATACTTGATAAGATTTCAATTTTCTTAAATTTATCAAAGCTTGATTTGTGACCCAAGATATGATCTACCCTGGAGAATGTTCCGTGAGCACTTGAGAAGAAAGTGTATTCTGTTGTGTTTGGATGGAATGTCCTATAAATATCAATTAAATCCATCTTGTTTAATATATCATTTAAAGCTTGTGTTTTCTTACTTATTTTCATTTTGGATGATCTGTCCATTGGTGCAACTGGGTGTTAAAATCCCCTAATATGATTGTGTTACTGTTGATTTTCTCTTTTATGGCTGTTAGCATTTGCCTTATGTATTGAGGTGCTCCTATGTTGGATGCATAAATATTTATAATTGTTATATCTTCTTCTTGGATTGACCCCTTGATCAGTATGTAGTGTCCTTCTCTGTCTCTTGTAATAGTCTTTATTTTAGAGTCTATTTTATCTGATATGAGTATTGCTACTCCAGTTTTCTTTTGATTTCCATTTGCATGGAATATCTTTTTCCATCCTCTCACTTTCAGTCTGTATGTGTCCCTGAAGTGGATCTCTTATAGACAGCATATATACAGGTCTTGTTTTTGTGTCCATTCAGCCAGTCTATGTCTTTTGGTGGGAGCATTTAATCCATTTACCTTTAAGGTAGTTATTGATATGTACATTCCTATTACCATTTTCTTAATTGTTTTAGGTTAGTTATTGTAGGTCTTTTCCTTCTCTTGTATTTCCTCCCTAGAGAAGTTCCTTTAGCATTTTTTGTAAACCTGGTTTTGTGATGTTGAATTCTCTTAGCTTTTCCATTCTGTAAAGGTTTTAATTTGTCCATCGAATCCGAATGAGATCCTTGCTGGGTAGAGTAATCTTGGTTGTAGGTTTTTCCCTTTCATCACTTTAAGTATGTCTTGCCACTTCCTTCTGGCTTGCAGAGTTTTTGCTGAAAGATCAGCTGTTAACCTTATGGGGATTCCCTTGTATGTTATTTGTTGTTTTTCCCTTGCTGCTTTTAATATTTTTGGGTTGTATTTAATTTTTGCTAGTTTGATTAATATGTGTCTTGGTGTGTTTCTCCTTGGATTTATCCTGTATGGGACTTTCTGTGCCTCCTAGACTTGATTGACTATTTCCTTTCCCATATTAGGGAAGTTTTCAACTATAATCTCTTCAAATATATTCTCGGTCCCTTTCTTTTTCTCTTCTTCTTCTGGGACCCCTATAATTTGAATGTTTGTGCATTTAATATTGTCCCAGAAGTCTCTAAGACTGTCTTCAGTTCTTTTCATTCTTTTTTCTTTATTCTGCTCTGTGGTAGTTATTTCCACTCTTTTATCTTCCAGGTCACTTATTTGTTCTTCTGACTCCGTTTTTCTGCTATTGATTCCATCTAGTGAATTTTTAATTTCATTTATTGTGTTGTTCATCATCGTTTGTTTGCTCTTTAGTTCTTCTCGGTCCTTGTTAAACGTTTCTTGTATTTTCTCCATTCTATTTCCACGATTTTGGATCATCTTTACTATCATTACTCTGAATTCTTTTTCAGGTAGACTGCTTATTTCCTCTTTATTTGTTTGGTCTGGTGGGTTTTTACGTTGCTCTTTCGTTGCTGTGATTTTCTGTGTCTTCTCATTTTGCTTAACTTACTGTGTTTGGGGTCTCCTTTTCGCAGGCCGCGGGTTTGTAGTTCCCGTTGTTTTTGGTGTCTGACCCTGGTGGCTACGGTTGGTTCAGTGGCTTGTGTAGGCTTCCTGGTGGAGGGGACTAGTGCCTGTCCTCTGGTGGATGAAGCTGGATCTTGTCTTTCTGGTGGGCAGGACTGCGTCCGGTGGTGTGTTTTGGGGTGTCTGTGACCTTATTATGATTTTAGGCAGCCTCTCTGCTAACGGGTGGGATTGTGTTCCTGTCTTGCTAGTTATTTGGCATAGGGTGTCCAGCACTGTAGCTTGCTGATCGTTGAGTGGTGCTGGGTCTTAGCGTTGAGATGGAGATTTCTGGGAAAGCTTTTGCCATTTGGTATTACGTGGGGCTGGGGCGTCTCTGGTGGACCAGTGTCATGAACTCAGCTCTCCCAGCTCAGAGGCTCAGTCCTGATACCCAACTGGAGCATCAAGACCCTGTCAGCCACACAGCTCAGAAGAAAAGGGAGAAAAAAAAGAGATAAATAAATAAAATAAAGTTATTAAAATAAAAAAATTATTGAAAATAAAAAAATTTAAAAGCAATAAAAAAGAAGAAAAAACAAAAAAGAAAGAAGAAAGCAACCAAACTAAAAAAAACAGTCCACCAATGATAACAAGCATTAAAAACTATACTAAAAAAAACAAACAACAAAAAAAAACCCAGACAGACAGAACCCTAGGAGAAATGGTAAAAGCAAAGCTATACAGACAAAATCACACCAAGAAGCATACACAGACACACACACAAAAAGAGAAAAAGGAAAAAAATTTGTATATCTATATATAAATAAAAAAAGGAAGAGAGCAACCAAATCAGTAAACAAATCTACCAGTGATAATAAACTCTAAATACTAAACTAAGATAAACATAAAACCAGAAAACAGTCAGTTGCATACAGCAAACCCCAAGTTTACAGTTGCTCCCAAAGTCCACTGTCTCAATTTTGGGATGATTCGTTGTTATTCATGTATTCCACAGATGCAGGGTACATCAAGTTGATTGTGGGGATTTAATCTGCTGCTCCTGAGGCTGCTGCGAGAGATTTCCCTTTCTCTTCTTTGTTCACACAGCTCCCGGGGTTCAGCTTTGGATTTGGCCCCGCCTTTGCGTTTAGGTCACCTGAGGGTGTCTGTTCTTTGCTCAGACAGGATGGGGTTAAAGGAGCAGCTGATTCGGGGGCTCTGGCTCACTCAGGCCAGGGGGAGGGAGGGGTATGGAATTCGGGGGGAGCCTGCAGTGGCAGAGGCTGGCGTGACCTTGCAACAGCCTGAGGGCGCTGTGTGTTCTCCTGGGGAAATTGTCCCTGGATCACGGGACACTAGCAGTGGCGGGCTGCACAGGCTCCCAGGAGGGGAGGTGTGCATAGCAACCTGTGCTCACACACAGGCTTCTTTGTGGCGGCAGCAGCGGCCTTGGTGTCTCATGCCCGGCTCTGGGGTCTGCGCTGATATCCGCGGCTCGCACCCATCTCTGGAGCTTGTTTAGGCGGTGCTCTGAATCCCCTTTCCTCATACACCCTGAAACAGTGATCTCTTGCCTGTTAGGCAGCTCCAGACTTTTCCCCCGACTCCCTCTTGGCTAGCCGTGGCGCACTAGCCCCCTTCAAGGCTGTGTTCACGCAGCCAACCCCAGTCCTCTCCCTGGGATCCAACTGAAGCCTGAGCCTCTGCTCCCAGCCCCCCGCCCACCCTGGCGGGTGAGCAGACAAGCCTCTCGGGCTGGTGAGTGCTGGTCGGCACCAATCCTCTGTGTGGGAATCTCTCCACTTTGCCCGCTGCACCCCTGTGGCTGTGCTCTCCTCCGTGGGTCCGAAGCTTCCCCCCTCCGCCACCCGCAGTCTCTGCCAGTGAAGGGGCTTCCTAGTTTGTGGAAACCTTTCCTCCTTCACGGCTCCCTCCCAGAGGTGCAGGCCCATCCCTATTCTTTTGTCTCTGTTTTTTCTTTTTTCTTTTGCCCTCCCCAGGTATGTGGGGAGTTTGTTGCCTTCTGGGAAGTCTTCTGCCAGCGTTCAGTAGGTGTTCTGTACGAGTTGTTCCACCTGTAGATGTATTTCTGATGTATTTGTGGGAAGGAAGGTGATCTCCACGTCTTACTCCTCCACCAGCTTGAAGGTCTCTCCCCACATTATATCCTGACTTGAGCAAAGCATTTAATTCAGCAGGCTGTACAATTTTCCTGCATGTTAGTTCCAAGTAGCCTTGATAATACCACAGCTACATAGGCTGAAGGCGGCTGCAAGGCCACCTGTGAAAGGTAACAACAGTGGCATTGTGTGAAGTTCTGAAGGCTTGTCTCTTACCGGTTCACCATAGTTTAATTTTATGTATTTATTAATAATCCAAAGGAGGGAATGAACAGAATGCTAATGACAGCTGCTGAGAAGACTAAATTGGGAGGTGTTACAAGCTTTGATAAATGGCCAGGATATGAACAGCACTATGGTTCAAAAAGACCAAAACAAGTCAGAAATATGGGATTTAAAAAAAAATGATATTGCTCTCAGAAAGAGGCAAACAAATATCTGGCACGAATCACACCAGAAGCATTCACTGGAGAAGAGAAGAGAATCTCTAGAAGTGGGATTGCTAGTAGCAGCCTAAGAAGGAGGAAGAGCTGGGAGAAATGTAGACACGTTTCCAGTGAATATGAAAACAGAGAGAGCAGGGTTGTTCAAGGTGGTGTTATGACACCAGGCAGAGGAAGACTGTGGTCCCTCTACAAGTATGACTCAAGTTACTCTGAGACAACTGTACTTAATTTTGAGCACCTAAATAAACAAACGATGTTGACAGTCTTGGAGGGAGCCCAGAGATGAATAATAAACATGATTAATGGAAAGGAGGAGCTGACTTATGAAGAAAGATTTATGGAGTACATCGTGTGGTTAAGTGGTGGCCAAAAAGACAACGTGGTACAGTCTGGAAATCCTGACAATACTTATCTTCATATTTCGGTGTTGACATGTAAAGGAAAACAAATACCAGGATAAAATAGGAGAGAAGTCATTAACAAGAGGGGAAACATAAGATCGAATTTCAAACAGTGCTGATTGAACTAATGCGAAGACCATTATCTATTTTGATGGAGAACTGCTCAATTATGAACCACCTTTTTTAGGTGAATGCTGATTCCACTGTCATTTATGACATAACCAGAAAGGCCACTGAAAGGAGTAATACCATGTTCGCAGTAATATGGATAGAACAAATGGGCCTCTTTCACTTCTAATTTCATTGTTTCTCTTCTTTGACCTAAGCAAACAAGCTTGCTTTTAACAGAATTCTAAAAGAGATGTTTTTGTCAGTTTAATAAGGGAAATGGCAAGAAAAAAGCCGTTTATTACTATCTTAAGCAAAACTGTAGTATCATTTTCTATATTCACATTTTACTGAAGGACCTACCCTGACTCCCAAAATTATGTGTAAATGAGAAAGAAAGAAAGAACTCAAAGGCTTTATAAAGTTTTAAAAGACATCTGCCTTCATTTTAGTGGACAGGATTTTTTAAAAACACGTACTGGGATTTTCTCTGTCATTGATTGAGAAGACAAATGTTTTTATAAACTATGTGAGTGGTAACTTTAACATGATCTTTTAAGACTGAGAATGCAAGATAACCCAATTTTGTTCCCACTTTCTTTTTACCATATGAGAGGTAGGTATTATTTGTTGAAGGAAAATAAGACATTCAGCAGAGAATCAAGTATAGAAAAAAATAAGTACCTTGCCCACAGGTCTCCAGTCTGATTCTGATACGAAACGCTGAAAGAAATGAGGCCCACTTTGGGATAATTATGTGGCACTTAGCAAATGACTGCAAAGTTGGAAAATTAAGCCAGCATCTTAAGATCTGGTTATGATGTCGAAAGTATACTGGAGGAAACCCTTGAGTCTTAAGGAGAATGATTTAGTTATAATGGCAAGTTATATTTAAGTGGTAAAATAAAAAGGTACCATGGCTTAGCTTGAGCTTAAACCTGAAGTCCACCTCTGAATTGCTGTTGGCATAGCTGTCATGAAAACTCATGACAAATGACAGTGATCCTGTGTTTCATGCTATCAGACTACTGCAGTAGTGACTGCCTAGCACATAGTTGGCACTCAGTAGAGATTTGTCAAATGAATGAATATAGGAGTGGGGGAAATGAATGGCCCAAGTGAGAGAAGGAGCTGGTTCAACAGTTGACCCTAAAAAGCTCCATGGGTCAAACCTATGTATAACCAGCTCTCATTTCCACAATGTCAATCAAATGTGACTCTATCTTCCCCTTGCCCTTCTGTGTTCCTCACTCACACTTTCCTGTTATTGTTTCCAATGTCAATTTCTCCAGGCATTTTCAGAGCACCTACTCAGTGCTAAGTACTGGGCTATATGCTGGTGACACAGTGTGGATAAGATAATTTCTCTTCTCAAGAAGTTTACAGTCTGGTTGGGAAGACAACAAATAAACAAATTATATATATTTAATATTGATATTAATTATATACATTTATATACAGAAATGAAATCTATAATAAACAAATTATTATCACGCATCGAGACAAGGGTCACAGTAGTTGTTTGTGTCAGGAGCCAGGGAAGCATGGAGAAGAGAGTGTTCTGGGTGTAACAGAAATGTGATCAAAGTGCTGAGATTTATTTTCCTTTCCAGGGATTCTCTTGCCCTTCACTTTAACCTGAGTCTGTGTAGGTATACACATGTACAAGATAGGATAATTTACTCCAAACCTCATACTTTTCTGCCCTCTACATTCTACAACACAGAAGGACATCCCTTTTCATAAGGAAGTTTGGCCTTTAATGTTCTTACAATTACTTGCCTATAAAGACAAAAAGGTTTGCTTAAAATTCATTTGTGATTTCTCTATGCAGCGTTAACCTGTTTGTGTTGGTCTAATTCTGTTGCATCCTCAAGAAATTATTTAAACTGAAATCAATTTGCAGGAATGCTTGATTTCGTGTGTCACATATAAAGACCCACTAAAAATTGTTTATTCTCAGCAGGTTTGTAGCATGTGAAATTGCTGGTTTGCAAAATTCATTCTAGTCTATTATTTTTATAAGCATATTTTATTGTTGGTAAGTAGTAAAAGGTACACTGGATAAAAGTACAATACAGGCTGTGGTCTGTAGTGTCTAAAAAACTCACTTAGCAACATATTAGGTGTGCTTTATTCAGTCCACATAACACTAAGGTTTTTAATTTAATTTATGTTTCTGTGGACTGAATGTAAATAAATAAAAAGTCGGAAGTTCTTTGCATACCACTCTCTCAGGGGAAGGCAGTATAGAGATAACCTGCACTTTGATCACCTTATTTTACAATCAGTACCTCAGATGGCAGATTTAGGACAGGTTCTGTAGATTGCTGTTTGGTTTTTATGACGAAGGTCTGATGTGAACAGGATATACACCACAATGTAATATTACTATCCATCTTGTACTTCAACCCATCTCAGTACACAGCACTAAATCACCTGGAGCTACATACTAAATAATGGGTTGTGTAAATCCCTCTTCCTTGGTCTATGTGTGAGTTTAAATATAAACGTATTACCTTGTTGCAGTAGAGTTAGACTGTCATAAGCTCCATTATCCACTTCAATTTTCAAAGCAGGAGTAGTAATAAGTAATATAGGAAATGAAAATATGTATTCTTCTTCCTTTTGAAATCTGTCAATCATATTACACTGAGGCAGATAGATTTGAAGCCTACTGCCTGCAAAACTGCCCCAGCATAGAAAGAGATTAGTAAAAGGACGCTTGATGCAGTGTCTATTCAAAGAAAAACCTCACCATGCCTGGTGGAGAGGAAAGAGCGCTGGATTTTAATGCAGGTGCTACGACCTCCTTGGGGAGATCTGGACTAACCACTTGACTGAAGAGCTCTCATCCGAGGTCACGTCTAGCTGGGGTGTTTTAGTTAGGTTTTCAAAACATTTTACTTGTTAGGCACGGTTGCTTGCAATTCACTTAGAATTCATGCTGTTATTTGTAGTCACGACATTTCATTTTTTTTACATTTAAAAATATATATTTTATTTATTTATTTTTGGCTGCGTTGGGTCTTCGTTGCTGCACGCGGGCTCTCTCTAGTTGTGGTGAGCGGGGGCTACTCTTTGCTGCGGTGCGCCAGCTTCTCATTGCGGTGACTTCTCTTGTTGCGGAGCACAGGCTCTAGTCGTGCGGGCTTCAGTAGTTGTGGCACGCAGGCTCAGTAGGTGTGGCTTGAGGGCTCTAGAATGCAGGCTCAGTAGTTGTGGCGCACGGGCTTAGTTGCTCCGTGGCATGTGGGATCTTCCCGGACAAGGGCTTGAACCTGTGTTCCCTGCGTTGGCAGGTGGATTCTTTTTTTTTTTTTACATCTTTATTGGAGTATAATTGCTTTACAATGGTGTGTTAGTTTCTGCTTTATAACAAAGTGAATCAGTTATACATATACATATGTTCCCATATCTCTTCCCTCTTGCGTCTCCCTCCCTCCCGCCCTCCCTATCCCACTCCGCTAGGTGGTCACAAAGCACCGAGCTGATCTCCCTGTGCTATGCGGCTGCTTCCCACTAGCGATCTATTTTACGTTTGGTAGTGTATATATGTCCATGCCACTCTCTCACTTCGTCCCAGCTTACCCTTCCCCCTTCCCATATCCTCAATGGCAGGTGGATTCTTAACCCCTGCACCACCAGGGAAGCCCCATGACATTTCCTTAGATAGGTTAGTTTATGTAAGTAAAGTTCATAAAACAATGCCTGGCACTTAGGAATTAGCAATTGTTGCTGGTGGTGATGAGGATGACTCGAGAAAACAGAGGCATCTTTAACAAGTAGGGTGAGGCAAGGGGCCCTGCAGAAACCTGAGAGTGAGACCTCCTCAGATTTTGCACCCTAAGGACCTCATTGGCTTCACCCTAGTCCTGGCCGTGATTTTTTAATCATACACTACTAATTCTATATTAAAAATATCTCATAACTGCATAATTATAAATTATGCAGTTTATACCTATATGCTCTGCTGATAGCCATTATGTATCAATTATGGACACCCATTAGAATTTATATTTGGGACATTAACAAGAGAAAATTTTGTGAATATATTAGTGTATGCATTTAATAGACATTTAAAGGGGCACATTATATAAAGCACAACATTCATATACACAAAATTATGTGAAACCTTATATATATAATATATACACACAGTATTTATGCTCTCTGACATATAATGTAGGATAAGCAATTTATATAAATGTAATCACTTGTTAGCAAATTACATACCTCTTGTGTATGTATAAAAACTCACAAAGGTACATGTTTTGTACTCATATGGAAGCCCCTTCTGTTTTTATGGACTCAGCCAATCCCAAGCTTCCTATTTAAAGGGATTGACAGTATTTTGTGTCATCTCCCGCTCCCACCCTCTCCACCGATGCCTTGAAGTTAATCTGATTTGCCAGGACCACAAAGCAAGCCTAAGGAAGGTTAGAACTTAGGATCTTCAGTACCCCACATACTGCAAGTGAAAACTGTCGCCCAGGACGCTTTTTCAGTGCTTCCTCCAGGCTGATATTGTTGAGACACAGGCTGATGAAAGAATGGAAGGTGCTGTCTCTGAAGAAGTTAAATTTAGAACTACATGTAGATGTGCTTATATAAATATGCCTCTGCCTTATTTTTCAAGGCATTGAAGAAGACAGTGACAGGGCTGGGATCTTCTGTGTGGTTAAGCCCAGGGGCCTGGGGCAATAGGACATACAGGAAACCTGGTAGGAGCCATATGATTCTCTACTTTTTTTAATTTTTTTTTTTTGCGGTACGCGGGCCTCTCACTGTTGTGGCCTCTCCCGTTGCGGAGCACAGGCTCCGGACCCACAGGCTCAGCGGCCACGGCTCACGGGCCCAGCCACTCCGTGGCATGTGGGATCTTCCTGGACCGGGTCACGAACCCGTGTTCCCTGCATCGGCAGGCGGAATCTCAACCACTGTGCCACCAGGGAAGACCTACTTGTTTTAATTTTTTAAAATCATCTAGGTATTATATGAATTCCTTCTCTGTGTAAAAACTGAACATAACAAACAAGGCTAGTATTTCCTTAAACCACTCCCTGCCTCCCTATCGTAGTTTCCTTCCCAGTTTGGTGTCTACCAGTCTAGAACTTCTTCTACACATTTACATTATATAGAACATATATAATATAAATGTACAATATATATGTGTATATATAGATATAGATCCATACAAAATATGCAGTTTTGTGTGTGTGTATTTGTGTAATTTTATAGGAATAGTATCACTCTGTATAAACTATTAAACAACTTCTCTCTCCTACTGAATTACACATCTTTGGCGATCTTTCCATGAAAATACATATAGATGTATCTAGTTCTCTTTAACTGCAGCATCATATTCTACAGTGTGTTTATGCAGGAGTTTATTTAACCTACTGAGCACAAGGAATGAAACTTAGTATATACTTAATAGATGGTTGTTGAATACATGAATAAATAAATTTTCTTAGCTGGGCAAGAGCAGGGGAAAATCTCTTTAGAAATGGATACATGTATATGCTGTGTGTAATCAAGAGATGACCATATCCTGTACTTAGTCATAGAATAATTTCCTCACATGATACTAGTAATAACAAACATTCGTTAGTCACTTACTGTGTGCCAGACACTGTATAAGCACTTCACATGCATTTTTTCATCTACAGTGTAGATGTTATTATTATCATCTTCATTTTACCAATGGGGAATTTAAGGCTCAAAGAGGTTCTGTAACTTGCCCAAGGCTCCCTGCTAGCAAGGGGTGGAACCTGCTTTCCAACCCAGAGGCCAAGTCCTGAGTGATGACCCACTGTGTTGTTACCCTACTTTTTACAACATGGGGGAGAGAGAGAGGCAGGGAGTACATTTGCATTCTCTGCTTCTGTTTTACTCTCTTATCTTCTATATTTCTACTTTTAAAAATATAACTTGAAGATGAAGAGTAAGGGTTCTAGGATGGGATGGAAAGCAGTAGGGACAGAAAGGACAAGAAATGAAGGTTAAGTGTAGTTGAGGGGAAGTAGTAAACGTAGTGGGTTGAAAAAAGGAAATAGAAATTCCTCGAATTTTGGGCTGGAGCACCCAAGTAATATAAAATAAACCTGAAAAATTTTTTAACAAATATGACCTATAATATATCAAGGCAAATTAGTGGGGGAGAATGGTAACTTTCAGAGAGAGTGAAGATTCAGAGAGATGTCCCAGAAAGTCCAGTGGGCTGGGGTGAGAAGGAATCAGAAACCACAACCTTCAGGACCTGATAGTCCAAAGAGAGATTTCCAGAAAAGTAAGTGAAGAATGGCACACCAAAGTTTCCTTTTCAAGTAAGTGCCCTGAATGACCAATTGATGAGCACCCTCGCTTTGGGGCAGTGGGGTACAGTTAAAAGAAGGTGACCAATGAACTATTGGAAAGAGAAATTAAGGAAACAATCTAATTTACCATCACGTCAAAGCGAATAAAATGCCTAGGAACAAACCTAGTTTTCCGAGTACAGGTATATAGGAAAACTATAAGACACTGATGAAAGAAATTGAAGACAGAACAAACAGATGGAAAGATATATTGTGTTCTTGTATTGGAAGAATTAATATTGTTAAAATGACCATACTACTCAAGGCAATCTACAGATTTAGTGTAATTGATATTGAAATACCAATGGCATTTTTCACAGAACTAGAACAAATAATTTTAAAATTTGTATGGAAACACAGAAGACCCCAAATAGCCAAAACAATCTTGAGAAAGAAGAACAGAGCTAGCTGGAGGAATCACGTTCTCTGACTTCAGACTGTACTACAAAGCTACAGTCATCAAAACAGCATGGTAGGGACTTCCCTGATGGCGCAGTGGTTAAGAATCTGCCTGCCAATGCAGGGGACATGGGTTCGACCCCTGGTCCGGGAAGATCCCACATGCCATGGAGCAACTAAGCCCGTGCGCCATAACTACTGAGCCCACGTGCCACAACTACTGAAGCCCACTCCTACAGCCTATGCACTGCAACAAGAGAAGCGACCACAATGAGAAGCCCGTACACCACAACAAAGAATAGCCCCTGCTCTTGGCAACTAGAGAAAGCCTGCACGCAGCAACAGAGACCCAATGCACCCAAAAATAAATAAAATAATACATTTAAAAAATATATAAAAAACAGTATGGTACTGGCATGAAAACAGACACACAGATCAACAAAACAGGATAGAGAGCCCAGAAATAAACCTATGCACTTATGGTCAATTAATCTATGACAATGGAGGCAAGAATATACAAAGGAGAAAAGGCAGTCTGTTCAATAAGTTGTGCTGGGAAAACTGGACAGCTACATGTAAAAGAATGCAATTAGAATGTTCTCTAACACCACATACAAAAATAAACTCAAAATGGATTAAAGACCTAAATGTAAGACCGGATACTATAAAACTCCTAGAGGAAAACATAGGCAGAATACTCTTTGACATAAATCGCAGCAATATTTTTTAGGATCCATCTCCTAAAGTAAAGGAAATAAAAGCAAAAGTAAACAAATGGGACCTAATTAAACTTAAAAGCTTTTGCGCAGCAAAGGAAAATATTGACAAAATGAAATGACAACCTACTGAATGGGAGAACATATTTGCAAATGATGTGACCCATAAGGGATTAATATCCAACATAAAAAAACAGCTCATACAATTCAACATCAAAAACAAACCAATTCAAAAATGGGCCAAAGTACTGAATAGACATTTTTCCAAAGAGGAAGTGCAGATGGACAGCAAGCACATGAGAATATGCTCAACATTGCTAATCATCAGGGAAATGCAAATCAAAACCACAAGGAGATGTCACCTCACACCTATCAGAATGGCTATGATCAAACAGAACACAAATAACAAATGTGGAGGAAAGGAAACCCTTGTACACTTTTGGTGGGAATGTAAATTGGTGCAGCTACAGTGGAAAACATATGGAAGTTTCTTAAAAAGTAAAAATAGAACTATTATATATCCCAGCAATTCCACTCCTGGATATATATCCAAAAAAACCAAAAACACTAATTCGAAAAGATACATACCCCCTAATGTTCATAGCAGCATTATTTACAATTGCGAAGATAGGGAAACAACCTAGGTATACATCAACAGATGAATGGATAAAGAAGATGTGGTATATATATGCAATGGAGTACTACTCAGGCATAAAAAATAATGAAATTTTGCCATTTGCAGCAACATGGTTGGACTTGGAGGGCGTTATGGTAAGTGAAATAAGTCAGACAGATTAAGGCAAATGCTGTGTGATGTCCCTTATATGTGGAATCTAAAAAATACAACAACCTAGTGAATATAACAAAAAATAAGTAGATTCACAGATATAGAGAACAAACTCGTGGTTACTAGTGGGGAGAAGGAAGGAGGAGGGACAATATGGGGGTAAGAGATTAGGAGGTACAAACTATTATGTATAAAACAATCTATGAGGATATATTTTACAACACGGGGAACATAGCCAATATCTTATAATAACTATAAATGGAGTATAACCTTTAAAAACTGTGAATAACTCTATTGTACACATGTAACATACATAATACTGTACATCAGTTATACTTCAATTAAAAAAAAAAGGTGGACAACTAGTTATGGCAGGGTGTTATGAAGTGGATTTGAGAGCAGAGCCAGATGAAGAAACTAAGCCTGGAGAAACTAAAGATCAGTGGATCAGGCCCAATCTCAGCCCAAACACGGGTGTTTCCTTCTGCAGTGTTCCTACCGGTCACTCAGCCTCTGAATGAATTCCACTGGGGACAGAAAGCTTATTCTTTCAGAGCTCTTGATAGAAGCCTAGATATTTTTAGGAAGTTCTTCATTTTACTTAGGTAAAATTAACTTTCCTACTTAAACCAACCTCGGCGCATTTTCTTCCCTCTGGAACAAATGTGGAATGGCTCTGGAGCACCTAATGCACTTGCCCTACTGCCCAGCTACCTCCAACACCCTCAACCTCGGGCTAAATATGTCTTCAATTATTCATCATCTTCTCTCACCATCCTGAATTATATTCTCTGGATATACTCTGATTTGTCAACATTCCCCTTAAAATAGAACTCCTAGAAGTGATTACAGTAGGCCAGACACTGTGTGCCCACTGATGGTGCCCACTGATGGGACAGTGGGACTTTTACTGCCCTTGTGCGGACCGTCTTATTAATGTGACTTAAGATGGTTTGCTTATGTAGCCCCAGAAGTTAACTGCAACTCCAGCCAGGGATTTTCTAGCTGTTGCGCTCCCCTGTGCCAACAAGATCTCTTCAGAAGATCTCCCTGAATGGCTTCTTCCAAGGTTAATGGACCAGTGTTTTCAGTGGCAGATTTGGAGTGCTTTTGTTACAGTATTAAAAATGACTAACTCACTAAATAATTAATTATTTTGGGCCATGCATGCATTGTGAACATGAATTGTGTTAAATCCCATTCTATGCACCTGAAAGAAAAATTTAAATTTAAAAAAGGTCTACTGAATGGGGAGAAGGGGGATCAGTTGTATACTAGCATTCCCTATACCTTCCAGAATCCCAGTCTTCTCCCCAAATAGTGATGGGCCTGATATAAACTTGGAAATTTCCTCATATCTAGCCAGTGACCAGGTCATCCCATGAACTGTTTGTTATATTTGTAGAGTGCTTGCTCAGAGGCTTCTTTTCATTAGTCTATCTCTGGTTACTATTTAAAAGTAGGAGTTTGGGATTTTCTTAAATAGTGGCGTTCTCTTCTCAAGCTCATTTCTGTCTGTACTTGACTATGCAGTCAAGGTCATCAATCTTTTATTCTATATGTATATTTCATCATACTCTCCTTTGGCTTCTGTGATACTGACCTCTCTTGGTTTTCCTCTTGTCTAACTGTACCCTCTTTTTGGTTCTCCTTCACATCTCTCCGCCTCTGCAATGTGCTCTCCCTAGGTTACCACATTCATTCCCATGCTGGCCACTTCCATGTGTATATCTACCATTTGCATCTCTTCTCCGAAACCTAGACTTTTATATCAACAGCCTACTTGACATCACAATTTAAATAGTATTAAGTGTTGCAAACTGAACTTATTCACAACCAAACTCTTGCTCTCTAAGTACCCCCAAACTGCTCATCTTGCAGTTTTTGTTACATGAATAAATGGCATTGTCATCTAATTTGTTTCTCAGTCCTGAAACCTGAGAGGTATATACTGAGACAGTGTAGCATCCTGATCAAGGGCTAGAATGCCTGGTCCACTATGAGCTCTGCTGCTTACTAGTTGTTGACTTGGGTACATTTGTCACCTCACTGAGCCTCAGTTTGCTCATCTGTGAAATGGGGAAGATGAAAACACCTCATAGAATTATTGTGAGAATTAAGTGAGTTAAAGTGAACGCTGGCCATGGTAAATAATCTGGCCATAGTAAATAATCCACAAATGGCAGCTCTTGGTGGGATTTCTACCCACCTCTCCTATAGCCAGAAGCAGATTTACTGTGAAGGAAATGAAGTTCAAGCTTGCCTAACACCCTTTCAAATCCTGTACCTAACTTTTATTTATATTTTTTTGTATTTGTAATTTTGTAATTTTTTAAAACAGCATTCACAAATTGTATAAATTTCAGGGCTACAAAACTTAGATCTGCTCCTGTCTACAACCCTACATAAAAACATCCCCGAATACCATAGAAAATATATCCCCTGATCTCCATTTCAACTAACACAAGCCTATCTAAACATTGTCAGCGCTTGCCTGGACCATTATAGTAACTTCCTAAGTCGTCTCTTTACCTCTGATTTTTCCCTGTCTAATCTATTCTTGAGCCAGAGTAATCTCTCTAAGAAGCAAATCTTTCTTAAAACCTTTCAATGGAATACTACATAGAAATTTGAAAAAAAAATACACCTTGGTAGACTTCCCTCTATGTACGTTAAACCTCAATAAAAATTTTGCTTTAAAGACACTCTTCACTAATTTCCAGTTGTCCTTGGATATGAAATTCACACTCCTTGATATGGATACTTTTAGTTGCCCACCATAATCTCTCCTTATACCCTGCTCCAGGCTTTGATCTTTCCGGAAGATTCTTGATTTTGTTTAGTTCAGGGTGGACCCTATTGACAGGCTAGTATAACTTATAGACCCCCTTTCAGAATAATCTCTTTTAATATATAAAATATATCAGGTTATAAAGGAAAAAATATTTTGAAATACAGTTATCAAAAACAAATTTGTAGAATAATAATATATGTATCCCTTTATTAGTACATGAAATAAAAAGATTATAAATTTAAAATATAAGCATTATGCATTACCGGAGCCTGTGCTCCGCAACGGGAGAGGCCACAGCAGTGAGAGGCCCGCGTACCGCAAAAAAAAAAAAAAAAAAAAAAAAAAAAAAAGGCATTAAAATTAAGTTTAAATTTTTAACAGTTCTATCGGTGTGAAGGCTATCGCTATTTAGCATGAATGAGAAAATTAAATTGTGGGGCTGTCTTTGGCTCACCTCCTTCCATGTATTGATCAAAAAACAGGTGAAATAGGGAATGCAGGAAAGCAATGTAACCGTAACTGTATTGTGATATGAAAATATTTGTGATTTTTATTGTGATAAAGTCACAGACACTACTATGACTACTGTGGGTTTTTTTTTTTTTTTGCCTACCTTCATAATTGAAAGAAATAAGATTTCAGTTAGAGATTATTAAAAAATAAAGATATAATGTTTTCCAATCCCAGTTTACAGATCTCCCTGAATACTATCTTACCCAAAGTGTTCATGGGCCCCAGGTTAAGACTCTTTCATTTAGGTATCACTGTTCCCGGAGCATGTGGTCAGGCCTCAGTAGGTGAATTACGGTAAAACAGTCACGGTAGTTCCACTCCTTTCACCAGTGTTCGTTTTTGGCATTGGCACAACACAAATTTGACTAAGGAGACATGGTTACAAACCGGCTGGGGGAGGAAGGGGTGGGAAGTGATGGGAAGGGATGGGGTAATGTTTCTAGGAAGAGTTTATTTGCTCTTAAAAAATGAACTGCAGCAACCATCTAAGCATCATAAGAGGATCTAGCTCAAGAATGGCAGGAGGCAACATGGAAAGAACCTTCATCCTTTGTGCCATGTTTGAGCAGCTGACATATCCACTCCTGTAACAATGTGCCTTTGCTCCTCTTGTTATGTTAGATAATAAACTTCTAAATTAGTCTATTATTAGCAGCAGAAAGCACCCAAACTTTTACCAACTGGACCTTGCCTGTCTTTCTAACTTCATCTCCTGCCATTCTTCCCCTAACTCCCTGGTCTTTGGTTTCCAGCTCTTTGCCATTTGCTGCCTATACCTCTGTGCCTGACCAGCTCTTTCTTGGTCCCTCAGGTCTGAGCTTGAATATTCTTTCTTCAGACAGACTTGCCTGACCCTCATTTTCTAAATTTTATACCCTCTCCTACTCCCTCACCCCCTGCCATTTTGTCTGTTATTCCTCCATAGACCTTATTGCAACTTGCACTTAATAAAAGTTTTCTTGCTATTTAGCATGAATGAGAACATTAAATTGTGGGGCTGTCTAAAAGTTTCTAATTTCTATTTTTCTTGTTAGACTGAAAGCTTCATGAGAGCAGGAGCCATGTCACTATTGTATTCCCGGCATTAGCACAGTGTCTGGCATAGATACTCAGGAAGTATTTGTTGAATAAATGAGAGCCTTACCTCCTCCTGGTTCTCTTCTGGTTAGACATTGTTTAACATTGTAATCTACAATGTGATAAAAGTATTCACTCTTCTGATGGTTATATCTCATTTCTGTTTCATATCTTATTACACTGTCCAGAACTTTCAGAGCAAGTTTAAATAATCATAATGTTATTAGGTGCTTTCGGTTTTTTCCTGATTTTAGTAGGAATGTCTCTATTGGCTGTTGATGTGGCTCTGTGTGTGATATTTTTAAAAATCGTATTAAGGAAGTATTTTTCTATTCCTGAGAGATGCTTAAATATGGAACAAGTTGGAAATGTGAGGCAGCATAACTGGGTTTTTTTTTTTTTTTTACATTCTATAAGACTATGGTCTATTTCATACAGAAAATTACATTGATGATAGAATTTGACTCTTTTCTTTTATCTTGTCTCATTTTTCTATGTAAGTCTATTTGCGAATCAACTGAATGGTAAGTCTTAGGTTGCCGAAATTATATAATGGATTGGCTAAGTGACACACATAAGTATTGAGCATTACGGCTAAAGAATATTGACTGAATATGTATCTGTTATCTACCCTTACTTTCATTGTTCCTTCCTAACATAAACTACGTATTAAATACATATTTTAGTATATACCACCTATAACTACTACTTAAAGAGTGCTTACATCGTGCCAGCTCAGTGCAAATCACTTCATATCTCATATCTTATTTAATCCTCACAAAATGCTATGAGGTGGGTACCATCACTCTTATTCCCATTTTACAAATGACAAAATCGAGTTTTAAAGAAGGTCAATTTATTTCCCTCAACACAGCTGAAAAGTGGTAAATAATAATAAATGATGAAATCTTCTGAAATGCAATAATGTCAAAAAACATTTCACCCTTTAGAACCAAAAAATCATGTTTGAATTAATATCTGGGATTATGGCCTTAGGAAATTGATTGTAAGGCTTTTTTCCTAGTGCTTACTAAACCTCATGGTCTCATAAGATATTTTTGTTGTGTACATTCCACATTCAACTAAGATCATCCATGCCTACCCAGGTCAACACTTTGCTCTTATAGACACATGGAACCACATCACTGTTTATAGTCCCAGCAAGGGATGCCATCAGTGCTGTGACACTTCCAAAACCATCCAAGTAGAGGAAGTGCTTGTGTCTTTATTGCAGGTATAATGTACTCTGATCATATTAATTTTATGAAAATCAATATGATTACAAGAGATTAAATGAAGTGGATTTACTACTCTATAGAAGAATTCTTCCCACATCTTCAATAAATTTCCTTTCAAAATTCAGCTTCCTTAGTGCTTTTAAAGTATGATTTACAAAATTTTCAGAAACAATCCTGTTACATAAAATACTGTGTTTAAAATGGAAATCATTCAACAAATATGCCTCCTAGGTGTGAATTCAATGCTTATAACTTAAATTTCCTTAGTTAATCCTTACAACAACAACATGAGATAGATATTATTCCTAATTTATAAATAAACATATTAAAGCTTATAGAAGCTGAGTAGAGGCCGAAGACTGACTTTCATTCACCTTTTTAGTCTGCATGTTCATAGAGGGTTTGGGGTGGGTGACAGAAACTGTGGAACAAAGGCAGTAAACACATGGTAGAAACAGATTCATATCCAAGTTTGCTAACTCTAATTCCAGTGTTCTTTCTGCTACACCATCCTGACTCTAATAATATTTTCTGTAGCAGCAGCAGATGAGGAGGTGTTACCAAGGAAAGCCAACTGAAATGAAACTTAGGGACTCCTCTCTGAAATAAGGTGGGCTGAATGTAGGCATACAGCAATTATGTTGAACTTAGTACACCTTCATAATACTGTTCTTTCACTGTAGTTGCACTGGCAAGGGAAAGGTCATCGACTCAAATATGAGCCTGATTGCTGACGTCTGGCTGCAGAAGTGACTAGCATGATCCATGTATAAACAAAAGTCCTGGAGCTCTCTGTTTCCAGTAATGGCTGACTGAGTAATCTCAGTGAACTTTCTGCAAAGAACAGAAAGTTCTGTTTGAAAACATCAGACAGCTAAAAGATAGTAAAGAATTATTGTCTGGGATATGGAGGAGATAGATGCACAGGGAGATGAGCCTAGCAGCTAGGGCCACTTTTCCTTTGGGGGCATTTGCCAATTCTGGGGGAAATATTGAGACCCTGAGAAGCTGAGCAGAGTTTTTTTTTTTTAAATGCTTATTTATTTTTACAGTTTTATTGAGATATAATTGACTTACAACGCTGTGTAAGTTTAAGGTATACAGTATAATGACTTGACTTACATATATTGTGAAGTGATTATCACAATAAGTTTAGTAATATTCATCATCTCGTACATTATAGATACAACAATAAAAAAGAAACATTTTTTTCTTTGTGATAAGAATTTGAACAGAGTCTTTGAGAGATCTTCATGGGGCTAGGGTAGGGATTAGAGTCCAGGACTTGCCAAGTTGTTGGGGGTCCTAGTGAAGCTGCCTTGATTAGATTGTACCTTGAAAGTTCATACTCAAACTATAAGGGTAAACCCAAAGTAGACTGGAACTCTTAGAGAGTTCAGCTTTGTTTTAAATCATCTCAATGCCTGAAATTGGATTGAAGTCATCTCAAATTGCTCATACCTCCAGCTACCTAATATAAGCAAGCATACATAAAACCTCTTTGGAGAAAGAAAACATCTTTGTAGGCTAATTAGTTTTATGAACAGTTCTGTAAATACATTGCGCAACACAAAATGAAAAATAACCAGGCACACAAGGCGATACAACTTTATGAACAAAATACAGCAGAAACAACAGACAACAGGAAAGGGCCCACAGGTGCTTCAGATATTGTAGTTATCAGACACAGACTTTAAATATTGGGTTGGCCAAAAAATTTGTTCGAGTTTTTGTAAGGTGTTACGGAAAAACCCGACCGAACTTTTTGGCCAACCCAATAAATATGCTTACTGTGTTCAAAGAGATAAGACAAGATAGGGAATTTAAGAATAAAACTGGAAACTATGTGACACAATACAATAAGCAACACAAAAATAAAAATTAAGACTTCAATAACTGTGTTTGTACGTTAGACACAGAGAATTAGAAAACTAGAAGAAAGGTCGGAAGAAAATATCAAGAAAAATAAGGATGACTAAAAGATATAGAGGATACAGTGAGAAGAGGTAACATATATATTATGGGAATCTCAGAAGGCTTGAGGAGAGGAAAGAGAGAATGGGCCAGAAATAATATTTGAAGAGATAATGGCTGAGGATTTTGAAAAACTAATGAAAGAACTCAAGCAACCAATTTACAAAGGTCTAGGAAACACAAGAAGCATAAATACAAAAAAATTCTAATCTACAAACAACAAAGAAAAACCAATGAAAACCAAAGATAATGTGTTATTAAAAGCATAAATCCTTTACATGCATTTACATGCATGCAAATCTTTGTTAGATTTTTAGCCATTGCCGCTATTCATAAAGCTTATCTTCTTTTGTGGTTTTGTGTCCGATCTATTTTTGCACAGTCCTTGATTCCTTATAGGTAAATTTCCTTGCTTTTATTAAGGGATAGTAACATTTTTTCTTCCAATAGGAATGACAGAACAGATTCATGGGGTAGCCAAAGCAGCTGCTTGAGAATTAAGGTAGCAATTCCAGCACCCCTAACTATGTAGAGAATAAAATTTCTCCCTCAGGTTATAGGAAGGAAGAAGTTGACAATGGGAGTGCAGTTTTAGTAGCTGTAGTGAGGTTCTCTGAGGAAAAAAGCCAATCTAAATGAATTATTTAAGATTTGTTTATGGACTATTTTTTTTAAAAAGATTGAAACACATGTTAAGTAAGACATTTAAAAGTAAAACAGGAAAGAAACAAATAATTGATAATATTCTGGGGTACAGCTGAGGGACCAGACAATAAATTTGGATCTAAGTGTTCTGGAATAAAAACAAAGAGGATAAACTTAAGGTTACATAGCTTTTTAATGTTTTCTGAAACACAAAACATACAGATCCACTTACAAGGGGAACATTTTGCCTGGAAGTTAAGAAAAGGAGACAATAAAAATAGTTTAAAAAGCACTGGATTTGGAGGTGAGACCATTGGGTTCAGTTCTAACTTTGCCATTCAGTAGCTGCTCAATCAATCCCTTCGAGTCTCAATGACTTCTAAAGAAAGGAGGATAAAAATAATTGACCCACCTACCTCTTGGGTTGTGAAAATATTCACATTCAAATAAGAAATATTAGATAAAATAATATCAAAAAAGACGAGCTACTTGAGAGAATGAAAAAAAGTAACTGACTGCTTTAAATGAATTTAGGGAAACAGATAATGTTGGATTCCATTCCTGTGGACTGGTAAGAATCCAACCACAATGTGTAATTTATTGTCCCAATATTTACAACGCATGTATGGATAGGGGCAGGGAAGAATATGAATTCCAGGAACAAAAACCTAAATTATAAAGATCTTTGGCAAGATTCTGTGGTGAATTTTGAAATAGATTGTTTTTTAGGTTAAGAAAGAAAATTGCAGTTACCAGCAATCAATATGGGTTCACTAAAAACAACTTAAAATAGCTATTCTTTTTGTTCGCATGTTACCGAACTGGTATGCTAGAGGAATGCATTGTGATTCTAGCAAAGCAACTGACAAAGTTGCTGGGTATCACTGAAGACAAGATGAAGAAAAGGGTCTAGAAGATAAAAATAATAGGTAGATTAATAACTGGTTGAAGGCCTGTAGGATATCCCACTAATGGACTGATTATCAACTAGGTGGAAGAATTTTAGCTGGCATGCCACACGGGACCATTCAACTTGTGCAATTATCAGCTTAGATGAAGACATAGAAGACATGCTTACTCCATTTTCAGATGCTATAAAGGAAGTTAATGTCTTGAGTAATTAAGCAGGATTTTAAAAGATCTTGATAGCCTGGAAGAAACAGTGAATTGAAGACTATGAATTTAATAAGGATAAATGCAGATGGAGTAAACATTTCCCTTACATTAAAAATCAACTGCTCAGGATGGTGGAGAGTGGACTTAAATGCAGTTTATGCAAAGATCTCAGGGTTTTAGTTATCAACAGGGTCAACATGAGCAAGTCATGTGATTTGCCATAAAAACACCCCCCAAAACAAATAAACTAAAACCCCCTTTCTTCTCAGGCCAGACTAAGAGAAATAGCCTTTCCAGACCAAGGAAATAATAGCCCTCTGTATTTGGAATTGGTTAACTCACATCTGGAAGATTGTGACTAGATAGGGGTGCCGCAGTTTAAGAGGAGCATTGACAAAGGGGAGCTGACCAGAGGAGGGTAATCAAAATGTTGGAAGGTCTGGAAACAATCATATGAAAAAACAGTTGTAAGATCTTGGTTTATTTCTGTGTGGAAAAGGGGATGGTGGGGGTCTGTGTTTACAGAAGCAGATAACATAATGTCTATAAAGAATTTAGCACAAGGCACTATACATAGTAAACACCCAATAAATGCCAAGTGTAATTGTGATTTCAACAGTAGAAGACTTGAATATTCTATGTAGCCTCAAATAACAACCCTAGGAACAATGTATAGCAATTAAGGGAAACGTGAGTTATTTTGATATAGTGAAGGAAGAACTTTTACTCAGAACTATACAAAGATTTAACACATTGTTTCGTGACTTGGTCATCACCTGAGATATTATTGAAATTTCTATGTTTTTATAAGAGGCATAATAATCTAATGAGGCAAAACCAGTTGGTATTATAAATTATCTTGAAGCAGATCATGTTCTATCAGTTGGCCATTTCTGAATGACAAGCTTGTATACTGAAATAAGACACTTCATTAGTAAGGAATATGTTTATTGTCTGAGTGGGAGACATTTTTGCAGAAGGCACGATATCTTTTTTTCTTTTTTTTTTTTGGCTGCACCACGTGGCTTGCGGGATCTTATTTCCCCGACCAGGGATTGAACCCAGGCCCACGGCAGTGAAAGTTCCGAGTCCTAACCACTGGACCACCAGGGAATTTCCATGACATTCTTTTCTTTTAAGCAGGAAAATATTTCACAGGAGAATGTTAGGATCATTAGCACATAATAACACCCAATAAATATTTCTTTAATAAATTAGTTATTGAGACGGCAAACAATTTCAGTTGCCACCACCCTGTAACTCTGGAAATTCCCAAATAGAGAGAAATTGGTAATGAGAAAATGCTCCTTTCCCTCCTTGCCTTAGAGAAGACTTTTTGTTCATTGAGGAGTACTCTGTGTGCACACCTATGAGCTTAACCTTCCTTGCACCCAGAGAATTGTTCCTGCCTGAAGGTAAGGGAACCATCACTGACCTTGCTCTGCGATGAGGCGTGATTTGGTGCACGAGGGACTCTTCAGCAGCTGCCCTCACTTACTCCTTTAAAGCTGACAGTGCCTTTAGAAGTAGAAGCAAAATGGAAATCGCTTTTCCTCTCTCCCTTTCTTCTCTTGTTTTGGGAGGGGGTAACTAGGCATACCTCCATATCGTTAACTGAGAAACTTGAAAGCAAGGGCTCCTACTTTGGGCTGTATAGACCTGGCCAGCACCTTGTTTTCTTCAAGGGACACTTTAACAGTCACCATTAACAGTGGAGCTAATATTTTTCCACCAAACTGTTACACGGTGAGGGAGGGACCCTGGTAAACTCAGCTCTGTGCCCTGCACCTAACCAATCACCTTGCTTTCTAGAGACCGAATCCTTTAAGGTCTCTAATACTTAAGGTGAGATGTCAGATAATTTTGATGGATAGGAAATACATACATACCAACTCTACTTAAATGTGTTTGTGGTAAGTGGTATCATAGACACATTCTATTTCTCAGCCTAAAATAACTTCAGAGATCATGTAGTTTTACATCATTACATTAAGATGAAGTTGAAAGAACTTGAGACAGTTCAAGGCATTTGCCATCAGCCTTAACATATATGTTTTATAAGTTTTATAAAATATAGGATGTAGAAATAATACTGATTTTTAAGACTTGTATCCCATGCTGCAAGAGGCGGTTTGGGGATGAGCTTCTGAGGATCAGTGGGAAGAAGATAGGTCTGTGTCAGGCGAAACAGGTAAAGCCATGGAGAGATACTCAGATGCAGTGTGATTTATTTTTATTACTTGGGAGTGGAATTGTGAGAGAAGTATTTTAAAATACAGTTAGACTTTAAAAAAAAAAAGTAAACAGTTATGAACAACATTAAAGTTCAGACTTTAAAATTGTGTTCCACCTAAAAATTATGACAATGATATAAAGTTGTCCATATTGCCCGTTTTGCCTGTACTGGTGACAACCTCCTTTTCTTTTTCTCTGGAATCCATTTTCTTAAATTTTGTCAATTGACCAAAAAGGCAGTAATTGTATAGATTGAGAAAGCATCAAATTATAAGAATAAGAGAGAATCTAATTTATATTTTGTGTTTGAGACTAATGTTGAAGGTCATCATATATTGTAATATACCTTCTAATGTGATTCTCTAACACATGCAAGAATTTTAGGATTTCCCATGGTGCCATTTATCTTGTTTTTGTTTCTTTTTCTTTTGTAATTATTTACTTCTTTCTAGGATTAGAGAGTTTTGATTATTTTTTAAGCTGACATACGACCTTAACACCAAAGTTTTATTATTCTTTAAGGAGACTTTTTAGGATATTTGGGAACTATTTTGGCACATTTTTCTATTATACTCAGTGTCTCACAAAGTGGCTTACAATGTTTAGGATAAAAACTCTACTGAGGTTATTTTAGTCTCTGCAGCAAACCAGAGAAGCTTCGTTGTCATTCATGTAACACTGGGACTAAGAGCCTCTAGGAAAGTTGAGATGTCTCTGATTTGATGTCAACAGTTAATATGGCAACAGGAGAACCAGATTAAGTACTCCCTTTTTGAGATTAAATTGTCTGAAATGTCAAGATATGTGTGTAGTCTTGTTTCTTTGCAACTACTTCCATCACTTTCCAACCCTCAAACACAGAAACCTAAGAGTAATCGAGATAAATAATTTGGAACAAACGGTGATGGTTTATAAAGAGGCCATCCCAGTTGTGAGACTGGAAAGCTTTTTAAGTGGTATGCAGTCTGGGAAGTGGATTTTGGGTGTCTTTGAAGTTTCTTGACTGTGATCTGAACAAATCGCCTGTGAAGTGTAACTGGAGGGTGTTCTTGTGATGCCATGTCCTATCCCTGGCGTATAAAACTAATTCTCCGGGGTGTATGAAATGCAGTGAGATCTTTTGTAATGGTAGAATTAGGAGCCTAGATGAAGCCTAGTATTGCAGTCCAACTAGGGGCTCTGTAGATTTTAGATTATATATATATATATATATATATATATATTCATCTCCCAACATTTTCCTTTTCCCCTGCTTTAAATAGGCAACCTGGTCGTTAGGGTTTTCGTACCTTGGGGATTGTTGCAGGGTAGGCAGGAGTGGGACAGGACAGGCTGATGACACAGAAACTGCTTGAAGTCATGGAACTTCTTGCCTTTGTAAAAACCTGAGCTTATTTAAGAAATTGTGCTGGGTATATTGGATAAAGAGGAAAGAGAGGGAATGCTTTTCAGGGCAAAAAGAGAAGGGAAGGAGTATTTATGAGGGCAATCAGAGTAGAGAAAGAGCATGTTCTCCAGGGAGAAGAAAAACACGTTGGATTGAACATTTGTTCCCTAAACAACATTAAAATGTCAATAAAGAAATTTTTTAAAGTGCAAGCACGTAAGGACCAAGACAATAGAAGAGGAGAAAAGAACAGATGAGAGATTCAATAAAATTTTAGACGATAAAAAGTAAGTGAAAACACTGTAATTAATCTAACAGAAGAGGGACAACTGAAAATGAAAATTTTATGGAGGGAGATAACCAAAAGAAATCATGGGAGCAGGGCAGGGCTTAGAACCAGAGGGACCCTGGTACGACTGACATAGAGGTGAAGGTCAGGGCTGACCCAGGAGGATTAGTGAACGTTTACACGAGGAGTATTTAGACCTGGGTTCCTTTCCACCTGGTATAGTTGGCTGGCTACCTCTTCTGCACTCTGACAGGTGACTGAAGGTTTACTCTCTCAAGAAACTGACCTAGAACAAATAGTAGGGTGATACTGGACGGAATATAGAAAGATTAAGTCAGAGTAGGAAGGCGGCAGGCAGGAGAAAAGTGTCTACATCTGTTGGAATGTCTACCAGCTAAAGTGAGCTGATGTGAGGAAACACCTTTCAGAAACCCCAGAGCAGCTTGGAAGCATTAAAGAAACCTGTTCCTAGAAACATCAGGAGCAATGGTCCTTAGACAACCTGATAAGGGCTAAGAACCTTCAAGCTGAATAGGAATAGAAGAAAACAATGTTAAGTTGCTGTTGAAATAAATGAGTATTCTTGCATTTAACCTCTACAAGCATAACCAGGTTTGGAAAGGATGAATGTCCTTCATGTACAGATAGTTCACAAAAGGAGAAATACAAGTGCTAGGTAAACGTATGAAAAAATGTTCAGACCCACACATAGGCAAATGAGATGCACATACAAATAAGGAGATGTCAGTTTCAACTAAAAATTAGCAAAGAATAAGAAGAATGAGACTATCCAGGACTCCCCTAGTGGCACAGTCGTTAAGAATCCACCTGCCAATGCAGGGGACATGGGTTCCATCCCTGGTCCAGGAAGATCCCACATGCCACAGAGCAACTAAGCCCATGTGCCACAACTACTGAAGCCCACGCACTCTAGGGCCCACGTGCCATAATTCCTGAGCCTGCATGCTGCAACTACTGAAGCATGGGTGCCTCGAGCCCGTGCTCTGCAACAAGAGAAACCACTGCAACGAAGAGTAGCCCCTTCTCGCTGCAACTAGAGAAAGCTGGCACGTAGCAACGAAGATCCAACACAGCCAAAAAATTAAAAAAAAAAAAAAAAAAAAAGAAGAATGAAACTATCCAGTGCTGGCCAGAGAGTGTTGAAATAGGCTCTGGCATAATGCTGGTGGGAGTATAATAGACTATTATTCGAAGATGACTTGACAATATGGATCAACAGCTTTGAATATATTCATTCCCTTTGGCCCGTAAATTCTGGGAATCTCATCTAAGGAAATAACTAGAAATACAAATAAATATGAATAATAAAAGATGTTTAACATTCATTAATTTTAAC